>NC_046980.1:6120660-6288068 GCF_009769545.1 Cyclopterus lumpus | reverse complement strand
CACCATCTGCCGTCGGTATTTAGGTGTTACATAACACACTGATTACGCGTGCATTACGGTAATCTATGTCTCACAATTATCATATTTTGATGAACATCTGTTTAGCATCCGTCTTCATCTTATTCATTTAAATAGACGGACGGATACTCGGTATGTTATTTCGGTATTCGGCGCGCCCCTCGCTCCAACACTCTGGTTCCTCTCCATCTGCCTCCTGCAGCTACTTTCATCCTCCAATATGGCCAAGCAGGCCACTCTATTTAAGGTTGAGGGGGAAAAAAATGCTGGCTCATCTTCCAGGAACATTGATTATCCACAGGGCGGCTGAGATAATTAGTTCCCAGCTCAGCAACACTAGACAGAACGTGTTTGTTTGCTTCGAAGCGTGTCGGAGTGAATGTAGCATGTTGAGGCTCTCGGTTCCTCGGGGGACAGGCGAGGTTCTCGTGGTGTCAAGAGGCCGCTTGTCTTCTCGGCACGCGCCACAATGTTAACCGACTGTTGGGTTATTATTCCCCTTGTGTGGGCTATCGCATGAATATATACGGCTGCCCTTTTTCATATCGCATGAAGTGTAATCGCATTTAATCCACAGTGGAATTAAATGCATGCGTCATGTGCTGGACATATTTGTGGTTTGTTTTAACCAAATAAAACATTAAAATCAGACCTTTCCCAAACGAAAACGGGAAAAAAAAAGGTGAATTTGACATAGAAATTGGGTTAAATGTGTGACACGGTTTTGGTGTGAATCACAGAAACCCCTTTGGAATAAATTAAGCCAATTACAGCAACAATAAAAAACATGATGGGACTGATTTTCCCCAAAGTGCCTCTATTTCTGCAATATACATGACATGATCATTGGTGTGATTGGTGTTCTTTTGCAGGTCATTGGTGCATTGTGGGGCAATGTCCTACCCCCCCCCCCTCCCTTTTGTTTTACACATGCTCTACTAACTGGCTTCAGTATATCTGTGTTTAATGTTTTCTTTGATTTGGACGTGTTGTAATCTCCTTCCAAGAGCCGTAATGTTTTACTCCTTTTTGTCTGAAGCTGCGTTTTATCTTCTGAACCCACGTTGCAGATACATCTACGTGCCGCTGGGGGGTTCACGGCACGGCCATCTTTCCAAGATGTTATCAACTGGCCTTGCGTTCGGCTTCGTCTGCCTGTGGCACGGTGGCCACGACTACTTGCAGTACTGGGCCCTGATGAACTGGGCCGGAGTTCTGGTGGAAAATGGACTGAAGCCTCTGTTCGCCTCGTCGTTTATTCGCTCCATTGTTGTAAGTAATGAAATCCAAATCCTATTTATCTCTGGCAATTGTACATCGACATATAATTCTCTGGTTACTCCATCGATTTGATTTTCAGTTAAGATGTGTGAACATGAGGAAAATCTTTCTTGTAGCCAGAAAAAAAAAATGGAGTCACGTAATCTGAGTTAATAGATGACAGGAGACACACTGGTTGTATCCTGTCACATCTAATTGGCAGGTACAGTTAAGGGTCCATGTTAATGTGAGTTAAAGTCTATTTCCAACAACAATAGAAATGTCAATCTAGCTTCTTTTGGACTGTAGGTTCACGTTCTCAAAATAGTAATAAGGTCTGACAGCAGGCTGTCTAATCCTTCTAGTTAATGGCCACACAGTTCATTAGTACCAGGTGCGTTTCTGCTCTTTTGTCTCCCAGATTTACGATTAAAATCTCTTATGGTTCTTCTGCAATTTTCTTATTTATTTACTGATTTCCCAGGAGCAGAATTTCTCCGCGCCGATGGAGAGGCGCTGCATCGCCCTCCTCTCTGCCTTCTCCACTGCCATGCTCATCCTCTCTAATCTGGTGTTTCTTGGGGGGATACATGTTGGCAGAATCTTCTGGAAGCGTGTCTTCATTCAAGGTAAAATGTCCTCCGCAAACACTCAGTAGGATTTATGTGACCGTTCTATTGTGCAGGATGGTTTCAGCTGGCATTAACTAATTGTGTTTTGGTTGTAGAGTCACTATTAGTCATGTTTTCTTTTCATTTGACTGTTCCGTTGAATTGTGGGACATTTCCCCTCCTACAGGGGCTGGACCGTAGCTAAAGATAGCATTTCTAAAGCAGTGGTTCTCAAACTGTGGGGCGCGCCCCTCTAGTGGGGCGCAGTGGTATTACAGGTATTACCTTTATTGAGAACTTCACATATTAGAAGTCCACAGACATGAAACTAAGTCATTAATAAATACATGGTGAAATGTCTGTACTTTTGTGTAAATGTTTATGTTACGGCGTTTGAGAACCACTGGGTTAAAGCAACAATTAGAGAGAATAGAATAAAATGCAGCTGTTTAATAGGTCTGTATATTTAGCAGTGGATTTTGAGGTTCTGGTTATAATAAGGATGATAATAATATTATTATTTATAGAGCACCTTTACAAAACAAGGTTTACAACAAACTGAAAATTTAAGAAAACTGAAAAATGTAACTCATTACAAAACAATAGCAATATACATCATACCAAAATCAAGCGAATATGACATTGAACATAGTCCAAAACAATTGAAATAACAAATCAAACACATGGTGATTTGAAGGTAAAGCTCACAGGAAGACTAGGCGATAAAAGTGAGTTTGTAAGAAGAGGTCTTAATGGGCCATTTGATGCATCTGAATGGGCAAACACTCCCCAGTAGAGAGACATCTGCTTTGTGCTGGTGCCATTCCCTGTTTAGCTCCCCGCGTCTTTATTTGGCTCATTTGGTACCTAAAGCAAGATGGCCAGGCCCTCCTAAAAGCCTGTCTGCTCATGATAAGCAGTCTGAGCTGCACTCGGGGTGGTTGCAGAGTTGGTGCCGGACGAGTCTCAGAAACATCATCATATATATATATATATATATATATATATATATATATATATATATATATATATATATATATATATAATATATATATTATATATAATATAATATATTATATATATAATATAATAATATATATAATATATATATATATATATATATATATATATATATATATATATATATATATATATATAATGCAGAGTTTACTCGATTGCAAAGCGACTTTGGGGTCAGTGAATCAAGCTGCAAACACGACAGTGACATTCCCTAAAGTGGCTGTTAGTGTCGCCTGCTTCCATCCACCCAGCAGACCCAGAACAACATGAGCATTGATCTTACGTTAATGGGCTCTTCAAGTCGAGGCCGTGCAGCCGGATGAATATTCCAGCCGCCAGTTAAGCTTTATTGTGAAAGGAGAATAATTGTCCATCGTAGGGGAAAGTTCACAGTAACCGTGTGTAACATTATGCCTCTTCTCGCAGACGTGGCGTAAATAAGTTAAGAGAAACCTAGAAGTAAGAGCAGGTTGTTTTTATAATACCACTTCTGTTGTGAATTATTCAGTGAGTTACACCTAGAAACCAAATGGAATATCTCAGCTGGCATTGATGAGAATGAATTCTGACCATATAATAGTGCAAATAAAGATATAACATGGCACTGCCTGATGTTTACTTCAAACCCTCATTCTGTTGTTACTGAACTTGTGGGTTTGCACTTTAAATTGAAGTGAAATGGATCCAGCAGAAAGGCCTGAGGCGGTTCCTTGTGTCTTCGTGTGTCGGCACAATAAAACATTGCGGGGGAGCTGCAGTTTGCTTCATTAACATGAGATCAATGCTTTTAAATCAGCCTGTCTGGGCTTTTTGTTTTTACTGGTGCAGGCAGAGTGCGTAATTGCACTCTTTGACCTCTCCGGTGGAACGAAAAACAAATTCCTGTTCACGCTGACGTGGTCGTCATCTTCAACAGCCCCGATGTTAGAGTGATATAAAGTCTTTTTGCTAAATGACATTGCAACACACTAGAAGACACGGTGCGTAGTATATGAGTTTGATTGAAAACTGTCTATAATATCGGTAACATTACAGTACCTTTTAATTGAGTAGGACGTTGATTTAGTTCCATCACCTCTAGGAGAACAGTCTGTGAGGGACACGCAGCATGGTTTATAAGTACATGTCAACGTCAGAGTGCCTGCATGCTCACAACTAGAATCACAACTAGAATGCTAAGATGACGATATTTTGCAGGTTTAGCTCATGTATCATGTGAGAATATAGAAAATATTTGCCTTTTTAGCACAAAGTGCAGCTGAGGGTGGCGCGGGATGTCATTAATCTCTATTTAGTCCAGTCAGGTATCGGACAAATTACAATTTAGACCTGATAATGGCACGAGATGAAAGGTCAGAGGTCACTAAAGAGATCTTAATTCATCCTGAGAGGAACATAAATGTCCGTACCAAGTTTCATGGCAATCCAATATTTCAGTCTGGATCAAAGACAGACAGAGAGCTTTCAGTTAGGGTTTAAAAAAACTAATAATCCAGATACATAAGAGAAGGAAGAGCTCAACCAACAAGCTGTCAGACGTCTGAGAGGCCCAGTCTTTATGATCACGGAGCAGTTTTTATATTTAGTTTTTCAAGTTGCCTCTCTGCAAGTTTCACCTCATTTGAACGCAAAGTACTCCATTAATCAAGCGGCGAAATAAACTGTGGTGTAATTATAGCTCTGGTTGATTGGAGTCATGGTACCATGCAACTGGGAAGAGATTCTGTTTTTCACTCTCTTTGCCAGGACTTAATATTAATATTAAGACTGTTGTTTTAAAATATCAAAGATCCGGCACACTTCTCTTCTCCATCGTGGTCAGAAGTAACTTGCATACCGACGACGCGGTCGACGCTTCCTCTAAGTTCTGCTTTTCACTCCGTTAGTTCGTGGCAGCAAAGACGGACTGCTCGGGGGAATATATATATATATATATATATATATATATATATATATATATATATATATATATTTTTAATGACATTTACATAATTGTAAAGACAAAAAACGCTGCGACGTCTTGAATCGGCAACGCTCGCTCGTGGAGTTAAAAGGCTTCTTTTTTTTTCTATGATGGATTTAGACGCCATGAAAATGCATCATATTTGTAATTACTCAATTCTAATGTCCTCAAACTAATAATTAGCTGCCGTTTGCTGGCAGTTATGCTAATCATCTGCAAAACGTCACGTCAGCATAGCATAAATATTTATCAGCGGGGGGGGGAAAGCCGTGGTTTTGTAGCCGTGGGCCACGGAGCCTTTCTCTTCGGCAGACAGGAAACGGACAGTACAGCTGTGCATAAAGCAGCCTGTGTGCATGTGAGTTAGATTGTTTTAGACATGAATGGGAAATAATAGACTATTGAGAAGCATTGTGGGTGCAGGTGCAGGTTACTGAGATAATCTGGAGGCAAGCCAGTTGGGGAGGAGGCGCAGGCAGCTGTCCTTACCTGCCTGCTCGAGCCTCCAAGACACAGCTATAAATAGAACACGGGAATAACCGTAACACAGAATTAAGCACAGTCTATAGCTCTTGTAAAAGAATGCAAGTCTTTCTAGGAGCGACCTGCAAAAGCGTCAGTCTAAAATATTTCTTGTTACAGATGAACTCATTGGTTTTTTTTTTTTTCTTGGTTTTTTTCCGTTTTAGGCTGGTCTACCACGGCTCCGCCCATGCTGGCGTTCCTCTACTGCTTTGCTCAGGTTGGACTCGAGTATACTTCTCGCCCACCGTGAGTCACCTTGACTTTCCATCGCAGCGAGAATCCCCTGCAACCAGACCACCAGAAGAACCTGCTGAGTCCGGTTCTTTGTCGTCGCCAGCCGGGGAGGGCCAAAGAACCCGTCCAAGCCTGGCTTTAGTGCAGCTGAGCTGACACTTCTTTCCACCACCTGCAGGACCAGGCAAAAAAAAAACAAAAAAAAAAACCTTCATGTAAGCCAAGACTTAAAGGATCAGCGCTGCTTCTCTTGGAGAGTTTCTCGTGCACACACACTGTAGTAGAATGAAATTCAGGGCAGCCTCCCAGATTAGTCGAGGCATGCTTTTCTACCCAATGAGCTACACAGAATCTCATATTCTAAGAAAGGTAATTACGGCCCTGGATCCGTCTTCGTTATATAGCTCTTGTGAGATATTGCTCAGTGGTGCGGTAAGCCGGGGAAATGCTAATTTCATATTTACTATCCTCCTTTAGCTCGCCACGAAAGCGTGTGTGTTCAGAGGCAGATAAAAGGACCAGTGGACTAGCGGGAACCTGATCAGTCATTATTTTTCCCTCACAGATCACACTGATGTTAGATATATTAATTAAAAGCTTAAGAGGGACAACACACTAACTTTTCTTTCAGCACATTAATTATAATGGATGACATTTATCCACTAGAAAGCAGATGAATGCCATTTTCTGATAATGGATGAGAGAAAAAAACAACATTTGTTCTAATGGATTGTTATACAATGCCTCATCAACTGTACACTACCTCAGTATAGGTTTGGATTAAAACCTTGTATTTCCTGATTATGAATATGCATCGATGTTCTAATGGATAACTTTACTGTACCTGCTGTATTGCGTCGTTTAGAGCAGTGTGGTTCTCAACCTTTTTTCAGCACCTAATACTTTCTGGTTGGAAAAAAAGATGTAATGCACATACTGTACATGCTAATTTTAAATAGCATCCATTCAAATATTTGATGTGAAGGGATTAACCTTCTCCCCGGGGCAACATAAACCCATAAAACTCGTCCAGAACGTGTCAACTTTTCAGGAATTATTAAAAAACAGCTGTATTTATTTTATTTTTTTGTATGACAATTATTTATACGGAATATTTTTAAGGGGTAAGACGGAAAAGGTTTTCTTCTTCTAAACACCAAATGCAACAATGGTTTTGTTTGTGTCTCGATACTTTACGGTTTCCCCGTGTTTGGCCCCAAAGATCATTCGCTCTCATTTCTCGTAAAAACCTTTTAAAGTAAATTCCCATTACAGCTAAAACAAATGGGTTGTGATTTCCTAAAGAATCTGGACACTGTAGTTCTTAGCAATAATTACTCATACAACAATAAATTGTGTATTTGGACTGTTGATTAATACACATTTGGTGCACTTGAGTATTCAGGTGTGAGATCACAATAAACTACAGTGCCCATGCTCATATTAACATTGATAACATTTTTTTTAATCAAAGACAGAAATAATTTATACCAGACAATACTTTGTGAAATTGATAATTAAAACAATTACTATCTTAGCTGTATCTGGGGGTCATCGGGTTGAGGCTGCCCCACGTGGACAGTGAGCTGGATGACCAGATCCAATGGGAGAAAAGAAGCTTTTCCATTAAACTATTAACCCTGTAGTCCGAAAGTCATAACTAATAAAGTAAAAGGAAGCTACTTTTAAAAAGCTTCTGCGCTTTTTCTTTTGAGCTTAAAGTGTTCAGTTGCAAAAACAATCTGATCCTCTTACTGTTCACACGGAGAGCAATCGGCTACAGGGCGCAGCAGGAGATTACTTTAAGAACGAGTGAATTCTTTAAATCGGGTGTTATGGCTGACAGATCCATCATTAGCATAACACTTTGTTGTTGCCTTTTGCACGTCTAGTTATTTATTGGAGCTTAAATAAAAAAAAGAAGAAAACAAATTGACTGTTCCCATGGTTTCAAACAGTGTAACCTGCACGCGTCTGTACTTTTGTATTCATCTCGGCGAGTAGCAGAATGGAGCCTCGAGTGGCTCCATTAGTTGATTTTCTCCTCTCGGGATTATCACATCTGTGGCACCTAAATAGGATCAATGTGAGCGAGGGGTCGGCGAGGAATCCGCTTAAATGAGGACGAGAACACACGCCTGCCGAGTTGAAACTCTTGAGCAGAGCGGCCCTCGTCACCGTCGGGGGAGCGGAAAACGTAAAAAGACAGGCAGATGAATGGACGCCATACGGCGGCCATGCGGTCCCCGAAGAGCACAGACACAGAGAACAGTATGTATAAAATATTTATTATGAATAGTACAGCATGTCACAGCTCATAAAGAGTTCCCCCGTTGTGCTTGAAATCGTCACATTTCTCATCGTCTGACGCGCGTGAACACAAGCGGCATGTGCATATTACATAAACCGTACAGCAAATTCAAACTTTTCACTTAAGAATCTAAAACGTTGCAATATCATTTGTGCATATATATATATTTATATGTAGAGGGAGAGCAAGAGACCACAAAAATAAATGTTCAAATTGTTTTCAAAAAGAGTTAATTTGTATTTTTTCTCACTGCGGGCCTGGAAAAATAGGATCACTGGGGGGGGCAATATTATGAAGGCACAGTGTTGCATGCTTCTCAGTAGCAATCAAATGTAATGATGTAGTAATATTAAAAAGGTAAATGTGATGAACTATAAAAGGATTCTCACATTTCTGCAAACATGTTCACCTTTTTGTTTATGAATGTTACATCACAGAACTTCTTATTGCTTTCCAGGATCCTGCCTCTGAGTTTTAGAGTGCACCTGCAGTACATCCATCCCATTTTAGCAACACATATTTATGGTGTAAAAAAAGAAAAAAGCAGGCGTAGGTGGAAGCACCTGCCACATACTTTGTTGTTAGGCTGCATTCAAATAGTGGCACAAAAATCTGATTTTATTTTGCTTATTCATAGTAAAGAATCCGTCTGATCCGGTTCTGTTTTGGATACCGAACAACTAAAAGAGAGTTGGTACATTAAATGGTGTAATTTAGTGAGCAATGCAGTACAGTACCACAAGAAAAATTGAAGCTTAAGATTCATAGTTTGTTATTCAAAAAGGAAAGTTTGAAAAATACTTTACAAATATTACCAATTTTGTCATTCATCTGTGTCGTTGGGTGAAGGGAAAACGGTTCATTTTTGTCTGACATGACAATATTCCACCATAAGTACCTTCAAAGAAAACAATTCAATTGTCATCCGTTGAAAGAAAATAAATGTGTTACATGCGGGCTTAGAACAGTTGAATCACATTAACATAAACAGCACCTCATTGTTGTTAGTATTAGTAAACGTTAATGCAGGCTAAAAAGTTTTTTCATTTTGTTTTGATTCATTTGAAACAGTTTAACTGTTGTTCACACTTTTAACTCCACATAGCGTGATTTAAAGTGTCTTCTCCAGCCGCCATGCATATACTCCAGACTGAAGCTCACAATTCACCGGTTACCTTCACAAAAAGTCAAAAGCATCGTCTTTTAACTCTCTTCAAAACACACAAACTGACCCAACAAAGTCATAACTGATTATTTTTTAAGGGAATACTTTCGCTTTTATCCACTTTGCTTTCAGAGTTAGATAAGAAGATCGATGCCACTTTCATAACTGCATTATATGGAGCTAGAGCCAGAAGCCTAATTAGCTTAGCTTAGCATAAAGACTGGAGGCAGGGGGGATACTGCTAGCAGGGCCCATAACTTTTAGTCACATCTGATTGAAACACACTCGCGTCATAAAAGTAGCCTGATTTCTGGTTTAAACATTTACATTTAGAAGTCTATCCAAGTCTTTGGGTGATGGCAATATTAAATGTAAAAAGTAATCACTCCTAGAATAAGAACTGATTTACAAGTTGTTGTTTTTAACCACAGAGCTATGACATCGTAATAGTTTTAATAATTTGATCAATCATAACTGTGATTGTGTAATAAAATCACTTTACTAAATTTAGATTTAATGACTGTATGCCGTTACATGAAATTTTATTGCGTCTTTGACGCTTTTCCGCCTTTTTGATTTGATTTCCTTTGAGTCAGCAGCAGTTTTATGAATGATCGAGAGGTCATAGATGATATTAAGCAGACCCATAAAGACCCACAAACACTAGCTGTAAACTAAATGACTTCTCACTTCAGCCCATTTATTTTTAAGTAAGCGGAATTTTTTTTTCCGTGTGTCTCTCAGCTCGTCTTTTGTCTCGATGGGAGAAAAGGCATGCAGGGAACATAAATTATCCATATGAATAATAAATAATATAGAATAATGGTTGTGCCATGTAAAAGACTGTATACTTAAGATCCTGACTGACGATTCTTTTATGGATTTCATAAATCTGCTGGGGGAAAAAAATAAAACATTTGATGGTTTAAAAAATGTGTCATTTAATGACTTTCTTCTATTATTCATAGGTTTTTTTTTAAGAGACTCAACTGATTTGAAATGTCAACTGTAACAGCTAAATATGCATAATTGTTGCTTTATTTGATCTTTATCTGTGGACTTATTCGGGCTCTTTAATGAATGATTGATGCCACAGAAATGCTGTAAAGCACATGTCCTCCCTCTGGCTCACTCAACCCTGCACACTGATGCCTGTTCTCTGCTGCGTGATTTATTTACATTGATTTATTAGGTTATCAATATCATTTAGGATGAATCCTTCCATCAGTTAAACAATGTTGCCGTGCAGCACAAGGCAAGATGGATTGTTGATCTGCACTCATTTATAATAATTTAACACCTATTTTGTTATCGTGTAAGCATATTGCTCCGTTTTCCTTTTTGGTAAAATGGAAATTTAATTTATAAAGAAAACCACAACATTTAATGTTTTAATTTGAACTGGATCTAATGGATTTCATTTTATACATTTTTATATAAGAAAAAAAGGGAAGGATACAACATTTGAAAAAAAAATCCAATTGATATTACCCTAGTATATTATAACCGAGGAGGCATTACAAAATTTAAAAACACTGGGCGAGTAATCAATATACAAATAATAATTTCGCTGGGTGAATTATTCCTTTAAATGACGCAAATAGATTCCTGAAGGAGAAAGCTTGTTCTTCGCCTTTTATTTGTGTCCCTTATTAATAGTTAACTTGTATCTTTTGTTGTCATGGGATGTTTGTTTTTTTCCACAAACAAAAATACATTAAATCATGCAGGCTAACTAACTGGTGTAATATTTAAAAAAAATGTACCTAAATAAAAGGCAAGAATCGTCACTAAAGCAAGTTCAGTGACTAATTAAAAAAAAAAATTAATTATGAATACAATAAAAAAATTTGAAATATTGTGCAAAAGGACATTCATCATTATGTTCTTGACAACAAGGTAAGGGGCACAGCCTTTATCAGTACCATCTGCATCACCAAAGCTAAAAATGCATAGCTCTCATTCAAGATGTATGTATCATATTCATGTATCTTCTGGGGTTGTAGTGTTACAATTTGTAAACAAAATACTAATATATTTGGATGGATGGATAACTTGTTCACTGCTGCCTTTTCATCCAGCCCATCTACCCACGGTTTATGGGAATTATAAACTCTGCTGAAAAATGTCTTTGAAAATCTGATTGCTTGGCCAGAGTTGTATAATTCATCATTATCCTGGCAGTTGATATAATAAGAAGAGTTCATCAATTGCTTGAAGGAAATTACTGAGACTGTATCAACATCTGGAAAGACGTTCTTTCCCACCGTCATGGTTGAAATTATGCAAAAGACATTGCCGTGTGGCCTCAATGAATCAGAAATGCACAATCCGAGGCACACGTCTAGTGACATGCAAAGAATCTCATACAAACGATTCACCACGAACCAGTGGGGTCATGCTGTTTCTATTCTCTTCCCAACAGAGATACAACTATGTTCTCCCGTTCTCTGAAATCGAGATAAAAATCTAACCGCTCGAGCTATTTTTTTTCCCATTAAAGTGCGATGGAAAAATAAATCAAACATCTGTACAAACATAGAGCTGTCAGTGGTTTTTTTCGTAACCTCCGAGCGTTCAGTGTTACGACAACAGGATCTGGGCTACGACCGCTACGTTCCCTTTTTGATGGGTGGGCACACCCCCGCGATACAGGCCGGTGCGTCTTTGAAGACCACGCTGTTGCCCAATCTTAAAAAGGTGTGCCCGATGCAGCCTCAGCTATCCAGGTAATCTGAATATTACTGGATTCCAGCTGAGTGCACAGTTAACCTGATTAGTTAACCTTTCACACCCCTCAGGAGAAGATGTCCTCTTTGTCCAGCTCTGGTGACGCCGGTCTAGAAAGGTCAAAGAGTGGCTGCGGAGAGCCGACACTTGATCTCCTCGCTTTGAGGAGTTGAAGTGCCTCTGTGAGTTGCGCCTCCAGACCGGACATTCGGACGTCCAGGCTCTTGAGGTCGTCCTTCAGCTCCAGCTTGAGCTCCTGGAGCGACGCCTGGAGCGTCTGCTCCGGGATGGGGTAGAAGGGGTGCCGGGTCTCCGGCGGCTGGACGGGACTGCGGTCCTGGGGCGTCAAGCGGAACTCGCCCACTTTGTCCAGGCGCAGGTCGCTTTTGGTGATGCCGCTGTCACACGAGTCCGTCTTCTTGAGAGACGTCTGGGACTCGTGCGCCTTGGTCCGTTCAGGTAAAGTCTCCATGGATTCGGCTTTGGACACTTTGTTCCAGTTGTCGGCTTTGGCCACGGACTCCTTGAAGAGACCCCAGCCTTTGACCTTGACCGGTTCATTAGCGCGGCCCCCTATCAGAGAAACGGGTGCTGGTACCTTCAGCTTCAACTTGTCTGAGGGAGCACAGTTGGGGGGTGTCGAAGACGAAGGCGTTGCAGGGGAGGGTGTTGCAGGGCTTTCCGTCACCGTGACGATGCTGGTAGCTGTGACGGCTGCTTTAGCTGTGGGGATGTCCACGTACACCGGGCCCTTCTCGATGTCGTCATCTAGTTCTGGCTTTCCGGGCACCAGGCGGCTTTCCTTCTGCTGTCGGAAGCGCTGGAAGAGTTTCCGTACCGGGTGATCCGGCGGCAAGTTGAGAGGAGCCTCGTTTTTACGTCTCTGCCGCTCCTCTTCCTCTCGTTTCACGTCGCTGATCTTTCGGAAGACGATCTACAAGAGAATGTACAGTTGTTGTGACTAACACCATCATAATCAGGTTTGTTTTGAACGATGAAAGTACACGAGCAAATAAAAAATGGGTATGCCTCAACTCAAATTCGTAATAAAGCGGAGAAATGAAAGTATAAAAACATGATCAACGTCATTTCAATGAACATGTGTATCCGTCTTACTGGTTGTACCGTTTGTGCGAGGAAGACGATGGCGATGTTTCAAAATGTGTGTGCTTTTGTAAATGTCACCTTTAATGAGGCAAGTCCCACGACACAGAGGGAAGGTTCACATCATGCCTCTGGCTTCAGCGGGCGACGACACGCTACACCGTTAGCCGATCACACAGCTGCTGCTGCACTTTGGATTTCATGAATTGTTTGTAACTTCTTTAAAAACTAATGAGCCTTTCTCAATTAAAAAGATATAAATGATCTATATGTGTGTGTTCTTGGGTAGTTTTAGTTTTTTTCTTTCGTTAGTATTCAACAACTACATCTCCCATGAGTCTTTAATGCTGAAGAAATCGTTCATGCTTTATCTTGGAAATACTTGGTCCACTTTATTTTCCTGTATCTTTTTACAGTGTCACATGGTTCACATGGTTCAAGACTGTTGGATATGTAACGTATGAGTCAAATTGAGCAGTCATAAAAGTACTTATGGATGAATCAAAACAGCTCAGAGAACATCTCCATAACAGCTAAGAAAATGAACACAGTGATAGGGGTTAAAGCTCTGGAAAAAGCTAGTAAGTGGTCCTTGAGTTTGGATTGTTTTATCAGAATATTTTTAGCTTTATGTTCTAGCCAGAAAATAATGTACTTGTCAGTAACATTTTTGATGCCCTTTTAAAAAAGGAATAGTTTATCATTTTTGGAAATAAGACAAGATGATAAGACAATAATAACAAGATGGCTACCGAAACCTCTAAAGCTCACTAATTATTGTTTTTATTTAATCCATACAAACACCAAAGAACCACAACCACAAATAGGGGAAGTCACTACATTTTTCAGTCTTTATGCTAAGCTAAGCTAAGCTACCTGCTTGTCGCTTCATATGAAGTGTACAGACATTAAAATGTTTTTTGAGGCCAATACAATTTGATATTTGAGGGTTATATGCCACATTATATTGTCTTATGATCATTTTACATAAAGACAAAAAATAAATAAACAATCAAATTATGTAGATTTGTTTTCATATATGAATTGAGACCAAGATACATACATGGCCCTGGCTGATTCATTGATCTACCTCTACTTCTCATCCAACGCTCTGCAAGAAAGCCTTTAAGCATAATTCCCAAAATGTCAAACTATTTCTGTAACCAAAAACATATTAAAGAATGAGGAAATACATTGTCTAGTGAGAGGAAAAGAGGCTATCTGGCTTCTGTTTTCATGAGGAGAGTCTAGCATTCGATCAAACGACTGAGTTCCGAAGACGTGTTTTTGATAGCTCCAAATATGGACTTTTTTATTTTTTGTCATTTAAAAAAAGGGAAGAAAACATATATTTTCATCTCAATCACATAGCAAAATCTTATTGTTTCACATCTTGAATCGCTCCACTCATTTCCCCAAGTCAAAAACACAACCTCACCCGCTCCATTTGAAGGCAGTGTTCAGCTCCCCCATTCAATCCTTCTCTGGATTTCCCTAAAGTGTATACAATCAGATGGCATTGGACCCTGGTGAATTGTGAGTTTTAAGGCAGCAGATGAGATTGCCTCTTCAAATGCAAGCAATTCAATCTTGCATGTACTCTCATGGGCAGGCTAACCTTACTTTGAATGAGATAATGATTGGTAGCCACACTCGAGTCGTTGAGACCAGCTGTTCATTTCCGAAGGAAAGATGTCGGACGGGCTTCAATGTACATTGACGGTTTGATGGAACTGGGTGTTTGTATGACCTGTTATTGTTTTTTTTCACTATTCATGAGCTAGTGCCCAGTTAGATACTTCTATTTGTGTTATTAAATATAGCACATTTACATTTTCTAAAGGAATTGTATGTCTAATGTTCCTGGTTGCAGCCACACTTTGGGTATTTCTTGCCCAAAGTTGGATAATAACCTGTATTCAATTAGATGTGACGCCAGGAGACCGATAGTTTAGCTTTTAAAATGCTGCTAGGTGGATTTTAGTGCATTCAGTCTTTGTGTTGAGCTACGTTAACCATCACCTGGGTGACGCTTCGTATTTAACTGACACAACCGTGTTCATCAAGCTTCGTGTCCAACGCCAAGCAGAAAATGGGACTGAGCGCATATTCCCAAAATGATCAAACTTTTCTTCTCTGAATCAGAGAAACAAATCTGTACCTGTAGAAACTGTAGAAAGAAAATCAGTCCCGCTGCTCGCCCACACATAATGTATTACTATGTAATTACTATGTAATTACTATGTGTATTACTATGTGACCTCTGGGAGGCCCAGTGCGGCAATAATTACTTGTAATCAAGATAAAAACAGGATGCAGGACGTCCACTTAAAGTTCAAGCCCTTATTAAGAATGATGGTCTGATCACAGGAAAAGTAACACATCAAAAGGAGCTCCAATTAACATAATGGTGAACAATATTTTCATTATGGTTTTCCGTTCCTAACACATATATATCGTGTAGAACTTGAAGAGAATCGACTCATATTTTTTTCAAAGTCCACAGTTCTTCAGACATTGGAAAGTGAACTTCTCCATCAGTCACTCACCCTTTTTCGCAGGTTGTAGGTGAGCAGCAGATTCCTGGAGAAGTGGTTGGAAAACGCCGTGTAGAACTCCAGCACCTTCTGTAGGGCGTCTCGTTTAATGACGTGGAGGTCGCAGTAGGTCAGAGCTCGGACGTTAGCGCAGGCTTGAGCGAGAGTCACTTCTTTCCAGAAAACATCCCCAAATACGTCTCCCTTACCTGCAGAGAGAGAGAGAGAGAGGAAACCGATTAAACATGATTTGTCCAACACGTAAAGTAATAGAGAAATAATTCACACGTTAATTCACTATCACTTTCTAATGTTTTAGAAATGAGTTGGAAGTTGGAACAAACGGCTTAAATAATGTTTGATAAATACTTTTTCAATGCTTTATGAATTTGATAGAATAGATGGTGGTATGCCAGGTTATGTTCTTAAGTTCTAAGTTTAAAGTTTATTTTATGGATTTTAAATTTTCATCAAAAACCTATTTGGATGTTGTTACATTTATATATATATATATATATATTTTTTAAACGGTTGAACCTGCATTTACCAACTGCTCGTCGTGTGTGAACTTCATTGCGTTTTTTTGAGATGCCGTATAAAAGGCTTTTTTTTTTTTCAACAGGGCATTTTCTGTAGCCAATCAATCCATTTTCAACCAATCACATGACCGCGCCCCCACGAGGGTTTACTCCGTCGTGGTCCAATTATCCGTTTTGTTCATCCAGATGAGGGTTGAAACAAACAACAAGGGGGTTGACAAGTCTAGGAAATCTGGACCAATTAGCAGCCTTATCAACTTATTGATATTAATTGAGTAACAAGTATAAGTAACAAAGCAAGTGTCATGCAGGAGGATCTTCTTTTTGCAATCTGAAAGACAAGCCTTTATTACTAACAGAACATTAGTATTACTTATGAACTATTATATAAGCTATTAATTATAGTATAAACTTGCAAAACGCTTATTAGATATTTGAAGAAACACGAGTACTATGAAAAGCTGTCAACAATGCTGCATATTGAAGAAAAACATACAGTTGCCAAAGCAATAATCAAAGTATCCCCCCGTTTCCAGACGGGTTAAAAATAAATAATGAACACATTTAGAGCCCTTGATTGTAGAGCGGTCGGCGGTCTGAGGATGAATGGACGGTCGGACTTGTTTGTGTACTTTACATGTTGTTTCAGATCTACAGCGCCATTAGGCTAATGAGAATCGGTTTCATAGTCACTTGATCATGACTCCAGGCTCCGTTACAGTCTCCAGCCGGGTCAATGGTATTAGCCCAACAGTATATTGATCGTTTGCAAAGAGGAACCGACAGCAGGTTATTGACGGGAAACGCCCACAACGGTGTCTCTGGGCCATCCATTATTCACTCGATCATATGGCAAATTAAAATGATGTGTGGTAAAAAAGGAAAAAAACTCTACTGGTATTTAACCAAGCCATGAGTGGACAAGAAAAGAAAAAAAAGATTATTTATTCTATAATATATATATATATATATATATATATATATATATATATATATATATATATATATATATATATATAAAATAAAAAAGGTGCGATAGAAAAATAACTGGGTTTGCAAATATCGGCAATATGGTCTGGTTCTTTCCTTCTCAATATACATTATGCGTGGGTTACTACAGTCCAGAGTACTTCACAGAGGTCTTAATTATACTCTAATCAGGTCTGTTATGGTCTCATTTGACTGCCCATTCAAACTCTTGCTGAGGGGAGTCTGTGACAAACGGATTAGTGTACGAATCCTGAGTTCACGACTCAGTAGACAACGATCCCCAAACATCTGTTTTTCACTGCAGTCCGAGAAAAAAGGAGGATTTTCCAGTAACAGACATATATTGTTACTATGCAAAACCGGTGCCGGAGGCCAGTGTGACAAACCTTTTTTTTGTTCACCCTCATCACTGCTATATTTTTGGGTCTCCAAGATGATACAATCTGACAGCAGAGAGGTGCTGTAGCAGCACATCTGCAGCGTAAATATTCGCTTCACCGTCACATTTTCTATTCAACTCGAGCAGATCTTGGGCAGGTCCGTTGACAGTTGGCGGAATAGGAAGCCTCGACTGCCTTTTATTAAATTTAATATAAGTGGTGAATTGCATTTTTTTAAATTATGTCATAAATGCTCAGTGTAATTTAGTGAAAAGACATCGACAAGGAACGGTGAAACGTGGATGGTGAACTCACCTAAAATGGCCACCACCTCGTCGTCCTGGATGACCTCCAGTGATCCCGACACCACGAAACAGAGGCTGTCCACACTCTCCCCGGCGTGGTAGATCAGGTCGCCGGGGGCGCAGTGGATGGTCTGAAACTCCATGGCCAGCGCTCTGAGACACCCGTCGCTGGCCAGCCGGAAGGCCGGGTGCTCTTTGAACACCTTCCGGTTGAGATGAACGCAAATATCTGCTCTCATGTCCTTCGGACAAATCTGCAACACCTGGAGAGAAAAAACAAGAGTGGAGAGAAGAGCTGTATGATTTGCCTTTCTTCAGATAATAAACGACTTCGCCCTTTAGAGCTGGTGGAACGTCTTCAGCTGATCACACGCCACAGTAGTATATTCACAAGAGGTGATCATAGAGTCAGAACTTGACATGACGGACTACACGTTGGATGAAGACAACCACAGCAAGCTTCGACATACACAACACACACATTTAATATATATATATATATATATATATATATATATATATATATATATATATATATACACACATACATATATATATATATATATACATATATACACACATACATATATATATATATATACATATATACACACATACATATATATATATATATATACACACATATATACATACATACATACATACACACATAATATATATATACACACACATACATACATACATATATATATATATATATATATATATATATATATATATATATACATATATATATATATATATATATATATATATATATATATATATATATTTATATCTATAAAACATATCTATATGGTTGGTAAGCTGCCAGCGACTGCCTTCACTGTTCCACTTGACAGCACCCACAATGAATGTCAACATGTTTTTATGTATTAAAAAGCAAGTGGAAGGATTCATTGCGTTGCTCATGAATAGAGTGTGGAAGGTGACGTTACACCCACGCAGGTGACTCATTTGGTATATTGCTCCATGACCAGATGGTAAAAGGTTACAGATTCACTTTAATTGGGCATTACAGCATTCCTTACATTATTATACGTGCACATGAAGCGCCCTGTTGTTGCCCTATTGTTCAATTCCACAAAACAAGGCAGACGTCTGTTTTTACATGAATGTATTGAACTGGATAGAAGTGGTGTAGTGGTGCCTGAGGTGGGTATAACTTCAGCTACGATGTCATGGGGAAACTTACCAACACTACACACAAACACTTTGGCCTGGAAAAGAAATAAAATATATAACAAAATCATATGTTTTGGGGAATTTTCTTTAATGAAAATGTCCATCTTTGAACCATTTTAAAAGTCTTAAAGTCAACAAACTAAACTCTTTAGTTTCAAATTGAGTACTTAAGGTTTATTGTTTTATACTATTTTGTGTTGTTCAAATCCAGCATAATATTCAGTTTGTACTTGTATATGATTTGAAAGCTGATTTAACAAATGTACACTTATGTATCAAATTTATGTAAGTTACATTTTTTATTAACAGTCACTAAAAACCTTTGCGTTTCTTTTTATTCCGATAACAGATTCTGAGCTTCTTTCTATTTCAGTAGGTTAGGGAAACACTTCACAGTGACTCAACCTTATCTATTGGTTGGGACTGATTATGTCCATTATGAATTATGCTTTATGGTGGAGTTTCACATGTCCACCCACCTCTCTGCCGCGTGTCACTGAGTGGCAGCATGTTGTTGAGGTACACCTAATCAACAGGATGCCAGGCCGTCGCAGGGCTCTGCCTTTAAAATAAATCTCTTTGAAGATGAATGTCAAGCAAAGAGGGATTATATGCCATTTTTAGACCCTTTAGTGTGGCCTGAAGCCAGACAAATAAATAATACATCCATGCAGTACAAGCTTTACATATAAAAGAGGACAGAATCTGTATCACGGTTTTGATTGTGACAACAGATTTGTTTGTGACCAAATCCCTGCATGAAGTCGTGTTTCTTATTTGAGGTAAAATAATAAAAACCTGTCCATTATTGGATATTGGACAGGTGGATGTAAATGGGAAGCAGCGATATGAATGCCGCCTTGCTCTGACTCAATCAGAGCAGCACCGGTTCAATTTATCTGCTGCCAGCTTTAAAATGCTAAAAAAAAAATCATCTGAATTCGATGGGATGGCGGATGATAACCGCTCCATAAACGGCATCGGATTTTCCTGATAGGCTGCAACATTTTGGCACAGAATAGCTTGACAGTAATTTTTATACCATCTATAAAACATCAATTATGCTGCGATCGTACACATTTTTAACAATATTGCAATTGGTTTGAAATACCAGGGTAACGAACCAGTAATCGCACGTTATAGGGGCGGTGAAAGAAGACGCACCTTTTCAGTGTCTATTCCCCGTGACATGGACCAGGTGGAGGCGATGTAGTCCATGACTCGCTCACTCAGGCCCTTCGGCACCTGGTAGAGCTTCAGGAAGTCCCGGACGCTGTTGATCATCTCGTGGTAACGATTGGTGTTGGCGTACATCTGCTGGAAGATTGTCGTCACGTTACCAAAGATGGTGGCGTAAAGCAGAGCTGGGGAAATACGGAGAAGGGAGGAGTTTAATTTTGATACAACATATATGGGTATCCATCAAGTTTTGTAGCTGCTTGAATGGACTTTATGGTAAATTGTGTGCTAAAAGAAACGATAAAATAAATCAGTGAAAATGTCAATAGTTTATAGATCTGATAGTCAGTGGTCTGGTCAAGACATTTAGGGATAATTTAAGATATTTTAGGAGGTCACATACTACTACAGATTCACAAGCTCAACCCAATTAGAAAATCATAATTTTAAATGCCAAACATCTCAGATACCTTATGGGATAAACAAATATTTGCACAAACCTGGTTTGCATGGATATGAAAATCTCAAAATCGTGGTTTACGGGGGGAAATATAAAACCTCCAAAATGTGGTTCATGCCACGCTGGTGGCATTAATATAAACTACATGACATATCAGACCAAATGTGCAAGGTCTAGTTTGGTTTTATGTGGTGAGCATTTTAAATCAATCATGTGGGAAATTACCAATTACTACTGTGTGTGTGCGTGTGTGTGTGTGTGTGTGTGTGTGTGTGTGTGTGTGTGTGTGTGTGTGTGTGTGTGTGTGTGTGTGTGTGTGTGTGTGTGTTGAAGCATCCATCCCAACGCAGTTACAGCGTACTAAACAAGGACATTTCTTCTTCGCGTGTCTTGTGATAGTACTGCAGTGCATCTCTGGAGGTGGTTCAGTGGTTGAACTGGTGCAACAGCTGGAGTGTGTGTTTGTGTGTGTGTGTGTGTGTGTGTGTGTGTGTGTGTGTGTGTGTGGATCAAAGCTATCAGATGTCTGCACTATGTGTGTAGCGTTCTCTTGGCAATGGAGCCCTAATTAGCCCTGCTAGAAGGGAAGGAGAGGAAACATAGAAGCCACACATTTCAATTATCCGCAGACGATGACAGTGACCTGTGTATGCCCGTGTGCATGTTTGTTTATTTCACAGCGCACAAAGAAAAACTGCACAGGGAATAATACTAATTAAAAAGTGCTCAAAACTCCTCAAGGGCGAGGACAACCACAGCTTTCATCCTTTCCATCGCTCACTTGCGCCGCCACGTTATCAAGACTAGTATGATATCACCTTAAACACAAAGAGTGCGCTATTGTTTATTATTACAGACCAATACGGGTGTTAACGTAAAGTCGGAGCCAATTACATCAGATGATTTTGACAATCATCTCTTTTCTTTGAGGGGGGGGGGGTTTCGGGAAGACCGCTTCCTCAAGCTTCGGCGCAGATGGTGTCGCTCACTTCTCCGATAAACAGAAAATGCTGCAACAAAGGAAACTCAATCTGTCCCCGCGGAGCGGCGCTTCATCTCGTCCCCAACGTCGCCCTTTACTTGCTGACGTACGCAACTTCGCCGCGGCGTTGCTCTGCATCCAACAGCTGGCTCGTTCGAGGGTAGTTATAAGACAGTTGTCAGAAACTCAAGCCCCGGGCCATCGGTTGCTATAGAAACAGGACATATGTATAGTGCCCCCCCCCCCCCCCCCAATCCCATCGTCACTCTGTGATCTTCTACTGCCAGCACCGATCCAGTGCTGGTGGTAAAAATAGAACAGTATCAGAGCATCCATATTTCATAGAGAACAGCCATGGACTACAGTAGATTGCATCTACACTGAATCAGCCTGAAGCTTTCTGTTTTTAGATATTTAGATTCGTATCTCACAATAAAAAAAAAAAAGTCTGCAGATGAGGTTTTTTTTTGCCAGTTCTCCCGACAGTGTAACCATAAACCTGAGCCTGCCAAAAGGTAGAGAGAGAGGGGAGGGGTGGAGAAATCATCCACTCGTCTCAGGGTTGAGATTTTGGCTGAAAACAAGAGGCGAGGAGTGATTGCAGAGGGATCACTGTGCAAAATTGATCCAGCAGTCCGTTATTGCTTCGAGGTGTTGCTCTCTGCATGCAGTCACACACGAATGTGCCGCACACTGCATTATGAGCCACACAAGGAGATGAATTCCTCTTAAATGTTTCATATTGGAGATGTGGAAAGAAGCACAAGCTGTGAGAAAGGTTTCCGCGTTGTTATTTAGGTCTACAGCAAAAACTGGCATATTGTGTATGTTGGTAAACCACAATAGGAGACACAAATAGACATTAGTCATATTGGAAATGTAAGTTTAGCAATTTATTTCAGATATTAATGTATGTAATGTCTGTCTTTGTCCAGATTTACGACTTGTGTGTTTTACCAAAAACGCATACAGACTTACAAATTAACAGCACGCCACAGAAAGAGTTAAAAGAAATGCTCCACTAAACTGCAGCCTCTGAGGAGTACCCGTCTCATTCGCCGTTTCTGCTGCTTTTTCTGAGGCATTTCAGACAGGAAACTTGTGAGTAAATGAATCACGCTCCAGAAAAGCGGAATAATTCAGCACAACTTCACACAGAAGACTGAGGTAATGAGTCTAATGAAGGCAAGAATAACAGAGCTCCCGCTGTACCGTGCATGTCACAGTATCAAAAGTGGACAGACTGGAGTTGACAGCAGTGTTGACGAGACTGAAAAACTAAACTGGAGGAAGCTACAGCTCGTTTTAATGAAAAAAAAATCTGAAACTCAATTGCAGCTTTCTTATTTCTAACATTGTTTAAAATGTCACACACACATTGCTATACTGTCTCAGTGCATTTATCTGAAAACTGGCCACAACAGGGATGCAGAAGCACACCTCTTATTCTTTCAGTGATTCAAATAAACCATGTGTGTCACGCTCACGACCACTTGGAATATCACAGATTTGTAGGCTTGAGAATGGAAAAGCCATCTTCCGTTGAAGACCCAGAAAAATACTGCATCCATGGAAAATAGGGACATGAAATAGCCTCAAACTGGGCTTGAAAAAAGTTTTTCAAGTGTGAGGCCTAGGATAATGGATGTCTAATAAAAACTTCAGTTCTGGCACTGGACTACATTCAACCCGAGCAGCAAAAGCTGGGTTACAGGAGAGCTAGAGATATTGCCCAGCTAATCATCTGTAAAGTTATATTTTCTGAACTTCGATGGCTCCATTCATAATTCATTTATTTCACCTGCCTCTGTGGACTGTGGCTTTAAAAGAGCATATTTAAAAACTTCTCATGTATCATGCATCTGCTACATTGGGTGAAAGATAAAACGCCTCCACTCACATCCAATCATCAGTGCATGGCCACCGCGAAGATTTTCTCATCCGTCCGTGGTCGGGGCGTGTTCCCGAAGCCGATGCTCGTCAGGCTGGTCATGGTGAAGTACAGCGAGGTGATGTAGACCGAGTCTTTGTTCGGGCTCCGCCCTCCCACTTCCCAGACCGCTGGTGTTGAAGCGGTACGGCGTGCCCACACCGTCTCCGCCAGGATGTAAGAGCCAGCTGTCCGTGCGGCCACGATGTTGGTTTCTTCATCGATGACCTCGTAGTCGCCGATGCTGAACCTGGAGCGCGGAGAGGCAACGAGTAATCACGTCACTGCTAATGGGGTGAATTCATCGGCGAGGAAATGAAAATGTTTGGTACTATTTTTGGGGACAATACAGGAGCTTATTTCTAATGAGTCTGAGGTTTGCTGCACTTATTCAAGTTTTGATTATACCGTCCGGGCCAATAAACAATGTTTATGATATTGGCCCGAAAGCATCTTGTGGGATACCCGCTTGTGAAGAATAAGTCAACATTAAATCCTGCATATTAACATTGTTTGAAGTCTTGTAGACACTGTTGTGGTTATGAATATATTACTCGAAGGATGTCTTGTAATCCTGATTCATGAGGTACGGGTCAAGTTTCCGTCGTGAATATGTGTGCAAGTGGTTATTTTTGTGTCGTTGGAAGTGCATCACAATACATAAATCATAAAAGTCATTATAAGCAAAGACATTTTTTTTGTTTTTGATGTAAGCATGACATTAACTTGTCATTATGGTATCTGTGCATGTGTGGTGCTCATGAATATAATACATCAATACATGCTGGAAACTCAATGTTTCCACCTCTATCTGCCCCCGTGTAGATAACATATATTTGATTAGACTTGAGGCCTGCCTGCCTTACATTTACATATTAATGAGAAAATATAATTCTCTTGAAAGCACTACTACTGTTTCAGGCTTTAAAAGTACTAAACACATAGGGTTTGATGAGTGGAAACACAGCATGTTGGCTAAAAATAAATTAGAATAAATGCATTAATTAGCTTAATCAATGGATTCATTAGAGTAACTCGCGCCGCTATTAGTTAATCACAATGAAGAGTGTGTGATGTAATTCATGTTATGTAATACATCAGATTAACTCATGTACTGTAGCTTAAGTTCAATTTGGAGGCATTTTATTTTCTGCTACTTTATAGGCAAATATTGTACTTTATTTAATCCTTTGTGGAATGAGCTTAATCAACAAATACATTAGAATGTAATATAAGATCACTGCATCATTATCATAGTTCTTTAAAAAAACAGTATTCTGGAATGGGTCATTCTTATAAGAAGTACTTTTAAAAGCTATCCTCTTCCTGTTTCGGTTGCGTAACGGTTTGAACCGCAACTTCCTTTGTTCCCTAAATCGAGTCAAAATCTAATGCAGATTGTTGCCTTTATTCTTGAGCCGTTAGTGTACCACCAACATTTCCTTCATCATTTGTTTTTAAAGCAAAAACTTGTCTATTGCCACCAATAAAAAAATGTCTTAAACATACCAAACTGCATGCCAGCCAGTGGGCAGCCAGTCCAAAAACACACACCAGCAGGACCAGTACAGCCGCCCCGTACTCAATGTAGTGATCCAGTTTGCGGGCAACCCGAACCCAGACGGAGAAGCCGGACCACCTTAAGTGAGCTGAACAGACTACTGATCCCCTAAAACAGGAGTGAGACACAAAGAGAGGACATCTGAAACAATATTTATACCAGAGAAAAAGTATGAATTTATATATTTATTGGAAAAGTGAAAAGTTACTGGAAGTGTTACTTTCTATTCATGATTTAAAATTGAATGTTAAGCAAAACCTGAAATTAAATTAAATACCAAGATGATACTGATTTTGACACATGGTAACACTTTTATACGCACTATAAATAGTTGATAAATCTATTCATTAAACCCTAGTATGTAGTTGTATGCAAGTGTTTATCAATGTGCAGTGTTTGCCAACAGAGATACATAAATATAAATAAAACTCTTCATCTGCTTTCACTTTAAACTTTTGTATTGATGATGGAAAAGTATCAATGAAACTGTGAACATTAAATATGATTAAGTTATGTACCTCAGTGTTTGCTCAGGGTATTACTTCCACATCAGATATTGAACAAAACACACATCAGAACCCTTTAAAAGCATTTTAAAGAATTAATATAAAGTGTATGAACCGACAGCAAATGTGATATGAAGAAGAAAACACAAACAAGACGGGGAAAAAAACCCCCACAAGATTCAAAAAGAGTAAACGTATGCCGACTTGATATTTAACACATTCTACAATGTGATGACATTTTACAACTTCTAGCCGTTACATAAACAGCAGCTAAATATACTCAGCTTAACTGTATATATTGAAACACCCACTCAGACAATTGCAGTCCTATCAGTTTGCTGCATACGCACGCGTGCGTGTGCGTGTGTGTGTGTGTGTGTGTGTGTGTGTGTGTGTGTGTGTGTGTGTGTGTGTGTGTGTGTGTGTGTGTGTGTGTGTGTGTGTGTGTGTGTGTGTGTGTGTGTGTGTGTGTGTGTGTGTGTGTGTGTGTGTGTGTGTGTGTGTGTGTGTGTGTACTGGCAGGGTTATTGATTTGCTAATGTGCTGTGGTCTGCAATGAGAGTACAACTGCAGCGCTGGCTGTCACTTGATCTGCTCCAGCTGCCTGCCAGACACCTCGGCTTCCCTCAAATCACTTTACAGACCTGAGCTCCAACAGAATCCGACAATCAGCACAATCGTGTTTTTGAGTTCTGCTGCAAAAACTCTGCAAACACAAAAATCCCTGTGCTTTAAATGTGAAGCGAAAGCCGGCGGGCGTAAACAAAGCTTTTAAATGAGCTCAGGTTAGTAAATGGACTAAAGTACATCCGTCAACAACTCTAAAGATCACAAAATCAAACAATGCATCTTCTTTGTTTAATCAATACACAAACTGAGATGAAAAAGCGGAAGTTAGGCTACATGCTAGCTGATGACTACATGCTAGCTGATGGCTACATGCTAGCTGATTCCTCCCGCTAACAGTCTTTGTGCTAAATGGGGCAAACCGGGGTCAGAATCAAACGGGCGATGTTATTCGCCTTCCTGCTGAGACTGTTACAAAAAAAAAAAAAAAGAGTTCATAAAGATTAGATCAGATCAACACCACAATCATCTCTGTGTGTTGGAGCCATGGCCATGAGACGGTTAGCCTAGCCTAGCATAAAGACTGCAGGAGGCAAGAAGAAACAGCTAGCCTTTCACCAAAGATCAGAAATACACACGCCTCAAAATCTCACTAATTAACACAATGTATTTGGATTGTTTAATTTCCCCTCATTCCCCTGCTTATTGCTAAACTAAACTAACCGACCCCTGGGTCACACAGATGTAACACCGGCAAGAAAGGAAAATAAAGCGTATTTCTCCAAAAAGGTGACTTATTCCTTTTAGACATCATTGTGTGTAAAGAAAAGTAGTTTGATTACCAATTACAACTCACCATTACTTTTTGTTGTCCAACTGAATGTAGAAGGAGGCAGTATATCACGCAAGCATTTCTCACATTGAGGCCTTCTTTTGAAAGACTTCATTTTCCTGATGATTTTAATGAAAGATGAAATCTTTAAAAGTTCTCAGGAAACAAATCTAAAAAGTTGAATATTACATTACATTTCATTTAGCTGACGTTTTTTTTATCCAAAGCGCTTTCATTTATTATCAAATTACTTTGTAAGCAGTAGTGGCAGGTTTCACATTTTAATTTTGAAAAGGGGAAGTCTGTGTTTAATAAAATAATAATAATGATAATAATAACTTTTACCATTATAAAATGATGAAAAGCAATTAGTTAATTTGTGAAAGAACCAAAAGGTTCTGTTGATCACTTTCTCGTTCCTCAAACCTTTTATCTGGTCAAATTATACTTTTATGTTTCATAAGCTAACGTGTACTACATTAAATCATAACGAAAAGCCATACATTAAAGCTTCCGACACCCGATTTGGTGAAGTCGCTAAATAGGAAATTCGGGAAAAGATGCCGTCAAAAGTGACTCAAAGAAAGATGTGGTTTAAGGCGAAGCACACCATGTTTAAAACTCTTTGCCATTGAAGCATATTTTCCATGCCAGGATGACTTTAATCTCATTGCTGCAGTCAATTTGTCACAAGTGACATGTTTGTTACTGCCGACGCGAGGACTGAATCGGCTCTCATGCAGCTTTAATGACGCAGCTTTTCCATTTTCAAATTGTACTGTAGAACATAATCTGATGGATGTTATCTCCTGGCACTGAAAAGCTTTAGCAAGAAAAAAAAAAGAAAAGAAAAAGAAAATAAACCAAGCGGCACAAATCTTTACTGGTTTTCTGTGACATTCATGTCACGCATTGATGCTTCTGCCGTCGTACTCTCATTGAGCGCGACGGCTGAAATGTCGGTGCGAGAATAAACGTCACAGGAAACGTTGAGCGTGTGTGTGACTGTTGCTGCTGAAGCCCGTTCGTCAAGTGTGCGTGTGTGTGTGTGTGTCTCCACGTAAAATAAGACACACATTTGTAATATCATCATATTCTAATCAAACTGAAGCCTACTTGAGTGACAGCTCGGTGGTTCCAATTCTTCCCATCACGTCCCATAGAAGAGGTGTGGGGGGTGGGAAGGGGTGGGGGGGGGGGGGAGAAGGCCATGCAAACAGAACAGATGAAAAAGAAGAAACACAAAAAAATGAAGCACAAGTAAGAGAGGAGACACTTCGATCAGTAGCAAGCGATAAATAAACATGACAAAAATCAATACTCAACAAAGGCTTCAAAATTAAAAAGAAACATAAAACCGTCTGTGTGTTGGTGAAGCCGGTGCCGTGTGACCAACGCATGCACCATCAACGCTTTGCCGCAACATTAGGTGGTTTCATTGGCCGCCGCTTATGGGTTATCAGTCATTAGAAACTGAAATGACACGATGCCGCTCTCGAGGTAACGCGCGCCACTTTAAGGATTGCCCAGAACAACTTTGACAGCCGCTTCTCCTTAATGGTCTTACCCTCCCTATTTAGAAACCTGTAGGGTGGAGAGAAAAAAAAATCGGCCATCAAAGTTATTCATGTCAGTCGTTGACGTCCGGGAGCAACAAGCAAGATGTTTCAGGCCCTTGCTTTAATAACACGGGAGAATGTTTACCCGGCTCTCATGTACCCTTGTCGTGGATTGCCTCGAAGAAATTTGAAGCAAATTGGAGTAACTGAGTTGTTGCAGAGACACAGTGGAAGATGATCCTGGAAGCGGACGGTCATCTTTCACGTTGCTTTACAGCCAGTGGGTCCGTACTCTTGTCAGAGGCTAAACGTACACTTGAAACTCACAGAAAGCTGTACTGTAAAGTGAAGGCATGCAACGAAATAAATACTCTAAATTCTATATAAATTCAGAAAATAGTGAAAAATGTCTTTCTTAAAGTACTAAAAGTCAAACGGGACATCGAAAAAAGTCAAATACTCAATGTAAAACGGTATTGTGTTGCATTATATATATATATATATATATATATATATATATATATATATTTCTTTGGGTGAGCTCGAACGGATGGCCGATGATATATAAAATAAGACGTTTTCAAATAGAAAGCATTCGTTTTAAGGTCTTTTATTAAAAGATCTTTTCAATAAATGCAGAATTGTAAGTCTCACCAATAAAAGTAGGCTACGATGACACCCTCTCTGTTGACGCCTCAGTGAAACACATCAAACATTAATGATACGATTGTGGCAGCTACTGAGCTACTGTTTACATATAAAGTATTCAGGTCATTCTTTCATCTGTCAGCTCTCTACATCTATCTTTTTTTCTGTCTGTGCAATGCATGATGGTAGTTAGCTCTGAAGTTAGTGATTAGGAATTTTACACAACATTGCATTGTGAGATTCTTTCCAGCACTGTAAACAAATATTAATATTATAGATTTATCTGCCGATTATCTTCTGTGGAGTAGTTTTCAAGTTTTTATTTTAACCTCTAGCAGCGCTGTGGAAGAGCTTTAAAGTGGAATGACAATATTTTCCCCCTATTCCACTAATCTCCAGGTATCAAAACACGCCGAGATATGCAATATTGCACCTGCAAAAGGCAGGAAAGAAGAAGACTATTAACAGGTAAGCATGGATGGAAACAATACAGTTTAATAAAATCAGCTTTGCAAATGTTTTATTAGGAGGGAAATGCTTTTTGCTTTTCAACTTTAGGATGTTGTTGGACATCAAGGATACTCGCAACACAGTCCAAAATGTAAATATATTCAGTTTTCTATTGAACACGCCAGCAAACCAGCAGAATTTTGTCTCCCAAAACTGACACTTGTATTTAGGATGCTGAAAGGTTGAAAGACTAGAAAGGGGACAAAATGCTGCAAATACAACTCAACAATTTTTTTTTTCAAAGCAGTACCGAAGCATTTCATATTAGCTCGTACGGTGTGTGCTACCCAACGTACATGGTGGTGCTCGCTGTGACGCACCACGCCGTTTAATGCTTTCACTGCAACACACACACACACACACACACACACACACACACACACACACACACACACACACACACACACACACACACACCACACACACACACACACACACACACACACACACACACACACACACACACACACACACACACACACACACACACACACACACACACACACACACACACACACACACACACACACACACACACACACGGCAAGCAGCACCTCGAGGCTCCATTTAAATCAATGTGTGAACATTTGCAGCCGATTCAGAAGCTGTGGTTGCACCATAAAAATATATTTTATATATCAGTTGCAGCTAGAGATATAACTCATAACTATCCTAACTGGTCAACAAATAAACAACCGGTTCTTTTAACACTGAGACTTTCAGTAAATCTTCAACCACCACTATACAATCTAACGTATTCACATAATAATAATAATTCATCCAGTTAAAAAAGGGACTGGCTCAAAATGCTCGTTTTAAAACAACACGCCTCAGTTTTAATCACAGCGCAGGATTCAGCCCTTTTGTCAGCTGTCATTAGGTGTTAATGGTTTCAGGGCGGCACGGCAGAGCTCTGAAGAGTGCATCAGTTTAATAATGTAACACTCCTTCCCCAATTAAAATGTGCCAATTATCTCAAGATCCTGCCATGGCACTCAAGCAAAAACTCATTACGGTCAAACATTTATGAATTCGCAAACAAGTATATTATTATGTTGCTCATTCCAACCTCGGCTTTTCACCGTCACTGTACAGAACAACAACCTGTGAACAGGATCTTTATCGTCTACGTCATGTCAGTATTGAGTTCCTGCGTGGAAACCTAATAACCTGTCAAGAACCTCAGAAATTATCACCTCTTGAATTGTTGCAACTGTCCCCGATTTAAAAATGACCAAAAGCGGCGCAGACAGAGCACAAATACAACTTTTTAAAAATGTGTTAGCATTAAAATAAATCTTTTTTTATTGTATTTGTAAAAAGCAGACATTATTTACTGTATATTTCTCAAAGTTGGGAACCCACGTCCATTTTAGCGGAGGGCATGGGCCTGCCTCTACCACATCCACCGCAGGTATCAGATTAAAACTTAGCGCAAAGTCACGTAAAACATTAACGTTTAATACAGTTAACTCAACTGGCCTCCTGTGTGTTGCAGTCGTCAGTTTATCAAAAGCGTTGATGTTTCAGTACAATGACGGAGGTTATTTAGTTGCAATCGACAGGTGAGTTTCTCTTTGTTGGTCACCAGTCTGCTCATAGAAAACTGGCCTGTGTGTAACAGTGTGAATGTGAGTCTCCACAATATTTAGGAAATATTCCTAAAACACAATATCTTTATATAATTACGTAGATAACATAAGTATGTATATTTCTTATATTAATAAATTGACCGTTCAAAAAGGTGCAAAGTGTAATGTCTGGCTAGAATCTTCCAATCTGTCCCCACGAGGAGACAAAGAAGTAGAGCTTGTCAAAAATACATTATTGGTCCAAGTGTGTTTTTAAAGAAAAGAAATGTTGCATAAATGAGAAGACAACTTGCATCCTTCTCCGCCAGGAGGATGCTTTGCAGCAGCTTTGAGAAACCACCAGTTATCAGTTAATGCCCCTCAACTCTTTGAAGGTGGCAAGAAATTACACATCACACCACACAAAAAGCCATTTGCAATTTCACAGCTCAAGTTGACGTAATCCGATTCACCAAATCGCTTGTTTTGTCTGACCAGCTCTCCAAAACCCAAAGATCTTAAAATAACAATGATGTATACATCGTTGTTATTTTAAAATCTAAAATTAAAACTTATTTTTGAGGAGCTGGTGGCGAAGAAGTTTGGGCCGTTTGCTCAGTATCATTAATCAATTATCAAACAATTTGCTGATTATTTTATGTCAATCTACTTAAAATGTCCTGTCAACATTTTCCAAACCTCAAAGTATTCCAATTGCTTGCCATGTCCAACCAAGAGTCCAAAACCCCAAAGTATTTGTTTACAATCCCCTCAGACAAAGAAAAGAGCAGACCACCGCAACTCACCTCATCCACATTCTCGAAGGCGTTGATGACGTCGTACGGCAGGCAGGACAGCAGGTCGATAACAAACCAGGTCTTCAGGTAGTTCATCCGGATCAGCTTGGGGTCCGAGATGACCTCGCCGGCGGGTCCGACGAACGTGGTGTGGAAGTTCAAAACGATGTCCACCAGGAAGATGACGTCCACGATGCTGTCCACCACCAGCCACGTCACGTTGTTCTGCTTCATCTTGAAGGAGACGTTGTAGGGCACCATGATGGCGGTGTAGAAGGTGAGGATGAGGATCACCCAGTCCCACGTGGTCTTGAAGAGGCAGTAGTGCAGGATGATGTGCGGAGGGGTTTTGGGAGTCTCCTGTTTGTATTGAGGTAGGATATCTGAGCCGAGCTGCAGTACCTAACAAAAAGAGCCAGTCAGCTAAACCCAGAAACCCAGATAGATGAATAAATAAAACACAGCAGGAGGCCAGACAATGGATACTGACCATACTGACCGACTATAGATCACCAACTCATAACAGGAGCGGTGTCGGCTAAGATTCCTCTGTTCCTCTCTGAGTTTCTTCCAATATACAGTGCTAATATTTACTGAATCAAATCATAAAAACCAGGTACAGTCCCCCGTACCTCAGCTAAGCGGGAGTGCTTGTGGACATTCTCTCCCTTGTGAACTGTGGGCTGCAGCTGTTGTAAGACTCCTCTGCTGCTCGTTAGAGCTCGAGTCAGTCGAGCAAACTTCCCCCAGCCTGAGGATTACACACAGATAAAAGTATGCACGATCTTTAACATGATGCTTTTCAAGATGTTTTCTGGTTAAATGTTTTGCATTTATACGGTGCCTTTTTTTTAATCTTCAAAAGCTGCACATGACGCATCGACATTCAGCCATTAAAACACACATTCATACACTGATGGCAAAGGCTGCTATGCAAGGTGCCACCTGCTTATCAGGATCTATACTAATCACACACACACACACGCACGCACGCACGCACGCACGCACGCACGCCATTAGCACAGCCTTCAGGAGCAATGTGGGGTTCAGTATCTTGTCCAAGGACACTTTGACATGCTGACTGGAGGAGCCGGGTATCGGACAGCCAATCTTCCGATGAGTGAACGGCCCGCTCCACCTCAGAGACCCAGGACTGTCGATTGTTTTCTGGGTCTACGGAACGTGTTCAGAGTTTGCAGGAGGCTCTGAAAATACTGTGAATACAGCGTTCCAAAAAAGCGGAGTTTACATTTTAACTAATGGCTTTATTCATGTGAATGTTTGGTCGAGCAGTATCAAAGCCACTAACGATATGGTTTTGCGCTGCTCGTTGTGAAAAGTCCAATTAGTCTTTAAATCACGGTTTATATTCTACTGCATAACCTTTTGTGCATTTGTATCTCGCTCTTAAATTCATCTTTCTGGTGGATTCGAGAACTTTTAACTGTCGACTACTGATCCACGAAGAATAACAATCGTTAACGAACTCGATTAAAAGAGCACTCAACCGATTAAAACGTGATATTTGTTGTTTCAAACGCATGGTTTTTTTTTTAGGGAAATTCAAAGCAGTTTCCCTTCGACTCTACTGAGCTTTTCTAACATCAGCTGAGGTTTTTTTTGTTTTCTGGGCCGCAGCTTTTGCCTTTTACTTCACTCTCACTGCTCTCGTGGTTCTTGGCTGCAGCGGGCAGCTGTTTTTCGTTAAAAACCAATCCGTTTAAAAAAAAAAAAGGTGCACGCTATCTACTGAGCACCAAAGTTAGTGACGACACAGATTTTCACACAAGAGTTGGTTGAGTCTAAAAACAGAGCTGAAAGGAGAGTGAAGGTTGGACTCACATTGGCTCCTTACCAGCTGGATGCGTGAAAAAAAGGAAACTATGTTCTGTATACAGCTTGTGTCTGTGGCCCAAAACAATCTGCTATTGTGGGTTTAAAGTACTTGGTTTAGGCTAAAAAGAGACTGCTGGTAAGAATAAACAGTGAGGAAAATCCTAACCTATAGCGTATGTGGGCTACTGCACTTTTTATTTTTATTTTGTATCTTTGTCGGATTCTTTGCTTTCGGTCCCTCTCTCCTACAAATCAATGCTGGTTATTGATCAATTGTTAGAAAGAGGGCGGAAGCTAAATCTTTACTCGAGCAACATGCTTGACAAATACCTGTTACGCTACCTGTTGAGGCGCAACTACAATCTCCCGTTTCATAATAATTCCCCCATCCGGTTTTCCGTCACTGGTGCTCGTTGGGAGTTTCACTGATTCCGGTTCCATTTTGGCTCGTCTTCAGCAGCTGTACAGTCCAATGAATCATCTGTTGTGATCGAGTGCCGATAAACATCACAATGGGTGTTGGACTGAGTGGGCGTTTGCCGGAGCAGATGCACAATGCACAGGGTCGGATGGTGATCGCCCGGCAGAGTAATGTTACCTCGGCCCCTGTCGCTTTATAATCTCTGTACAAAGTTTGCGATCCTACGAGTCTGCCACGCAACGTGCACAATTTTTTTTTTAAAGAATTAACTTTCAAATCGGCAGAGTCATAAAAGACATCCTTTCTGATCGAAGGCATGACCGTGTTGAATTGGTTGACACTGACCTTTGGAGGAATCGTCTTCGATGGGCTGTTTGAAGGCGGTGATGTCACTGAACGTGCAAAGAAACAGGACCACTTTCTCTTGCTCGTTTCGAATGGGAGCGATCTTCACAAAAAACCAAACCGGCGTCCCTGAAAGTATAAAAAGAACAACGCACTCATATTTAGCTGCAGCACCATCCGCTTATTTTTAGAGGAAATGACACCGAGTGCACGTAGAGCAGAAATCTTGATTGCGTGGTGTAAACGGAGATGTTCTAGACTTGCTAAACGTGCTTGTTTTCCTGTAACACCTGCCAGCAGAGAGAGCGTATACCTGCTATCGGAAACTATGGTTTCTCTGGTCTGGCTGACAAATAATTAGCACATTTCCACAGAGGTAGAAATGTTCTGGGCTGCCTTTGAACTCAACTGTATAGGAACTCTGAACACATTTGCATGACAAGAGAAGGGGGGTTGGGGAAACAAATTGTACTCTTTTCCTCACGTGAGACTCGCTACTTACTGTTTTTCTTATACATCAGTATTTCAAACGAGTTCATCTCGTAATTCTCGAATGTTAGCCGCACTTTTTCCGTTGTGTCCTTGTCCGTGAGCTCCCCGTACATGAAGCTGGAGAACACAAAGGGGAGAAAACAACTTGAGTATTCAATAGGCAGAGGCCCATTGGACGAGCGAGCTCAGGTTCTTGACCAGCTGTGATGAGGAAGGCTTGCGATCATCCTCATGTGTTGGTTGCTAAGTATTTGCTGGTTTCGGCGACTGGTCCTGTTCTCTGATTTCTTAGATGGCAACTATTTATAGGTTATCCGTATTTTTAAGCAAACAAACTAATGATATGCAGTTTATCAGGCTCACATCTAACCTGTGCAAACCAGATTGCCATTTAGAGACGTCTAGGTACGTACATTGAGTAATTAAGCTATGTCAAATATAATGTAGAAGTAGATTAAAACTCATTGAAATGTATCCTGAAATCATAAAAAAAAGATAAATGCAGCCCACTGTCTAATTGGCCAAAAGCAAAGTACTTCTCAAAAACAAATTAAAGCGGAAGATGGGTCAAGCAACCGTGGGCACATTAAACCGCGCTGAAGAGACATTCATCTCACCTTGCTTGTTACTGCCACACTCAGTAGCAGTCTGTTCCAGCATGATCTAAATATAACTCGGAGTTTGTTATGGAATTTAAAAAAAAGGAAGGCTAAATTTAATGAGACTACATCCCGACGCTGCACAGACTACTTTTCAGACCAGTGCTTGATGTAACACCACTGGTGAATGTCCTCTCTTTCTTCTTCTCTCTTCCTTTGAGACAGGAGGAATGTGACTTGCTTCAAAAGGAAAAGCAATTCCTCAACCGACGCTGGTCATGCGTGAAGAAATTCCCACAGGTTTGACACTGTATGTTTACAGGATCCGGTATCATACGAAACAACATATGCATAATTGAGGAGACACACAACACATTAAGAGCAGCCGAGATGGAAATAACATCTTTGATCCGCACACATCTGCTGCAAAAGAGGCTTCGATATTAGACTTAAACACTCTGGGGAGACGAGCATACATTTTATGTTGGAGTCATCCTCAAAATCATCAAGCATCCAAACTCTATGAATGTTTTATTGCCTCGTTATCAGGCTCAAGGAGATGTTAGACAGAAAGAAAATCTAAAAAGACCATACGTTTAAAAGACATAAGAGGTATGAATATTAATGAAATAGGGATACCTATTAAAACTATTTATCATGAACCAACAAACCCACATTTTTAATATGGTACAAAGCATGTAGTCGAAGAGTTAGGCCTCATGTAAAACTAGAATTACCGTCTCACGGTTGGATGCCTCGTCAAGTCAGTCAAGTTTCAGTTTACTTCATCATTTTATCCTTCTTAGACTTTTGTGTAAATTGTTTTAATTAGCATTTTAATGATTCAGCTATGGCCAAACATGGGTTTTGTGAGGTCACAGTGACCTTTGACCACCAAAACCAGTTCATCCTCGAGTCCAAGTGGACGTTTACACCAGATTTGAAGAAATTCCCTCAAGGCATTCCTGAGATATCGTATTCACGGACATGAACATTTTTCGACGCAGAGGTATAAAAAAATAAGAAAGTCTTCCTTTTAAAGGAGTTTATACATGGAACGGTGTTGAGGGAGGAACTGACACTGGAGAATACTTTGTCACATCAGCTTTTAGCTAAATGCCAACATCAGTGTCTACAGCTGAGAGGAGATACCATTAGTTTTGCAGGTGGTTGGTCATGAACAACAGTATTTAACTTATTTTGACCTGATGATGCAGGTAGATGAAAAGTAAAAGGGACCACAAAGTTATTACCATTCATCTTCTATATATCTTTTAAACTGGAGAAAATGGGGAGGCTTAAACTCAACAACTGCAGATTTACAGATAAATGTTGAACGTCATAAACACTGGATTCCACTAAATAGGCTAAAACATTAAATGTATTTATTTTACTTTTTAGGTATACAAAGACAAACCAGGTAGCGCGTGTCCGTTTCAGACTGTGTTAAGGCCTGATATGTGTGTATTTACATATATATAGCATTTTGTTATTTGGGTTTTTTAAATTTTCTGACTGCTGTATATCAGTTAAATTGTAATGCAACTTTGGCAGTAGTGGTACCGATTACTTGCTAGCTAGCAGCGTAACCGCCTGGTAACAGGTGGGAGATGCTCTGTCGCTATACTGCACATTCAAGAGCAAAAATTAGATGGAGAATACAGAGAGAGAGACCGGTGATGCACTAACATGTGTCCAAGAAGTATAAGTATATGTATGTATGTATGTATGTATGTATGTATGTATGTATGTATGTATGTATATATATATATATATATATATATGTGTGTGTGTGTGTGTGTGTGTGTTCTTCTTCTTGGACACATGTTAGTGCTGTTACCAGGCGGTTATGCTGCTAGCTAGCAAGTAATCTGACTGTATATAAAGATGAACAACGTGTTTCCACTTATATCCCGGAAATGGCAGCTGCCATCTTTTGCCGTGATTCGTGAATCAACTTCCCAGTACCGACACTTGAATAGTCCTTATAGGCCCGGATACAGCATTATCCTGTCAATCACGACATCACACCTCCTTTTTATAAAAATAATATTGTGATGTGAATTTAGTTTTTCAGTTAGCAGTTGTCTTGCAAACCAAGCAAGCTATTTCACTAGCTAGATGAGACTAATGTGTTGCCATTAGGCTGCAACAATGAAATAATTCAATCTTACAGTAAATGTACTATTAATATCGTATCTTTACTCTTTTATGTTTACTTGATTCATTACTGTGTTTCACTTCCTATAAAAAAAAAAAAAACTTCATGTTGACCTTTCATTGTTCTTTTCACAATACCTTTGTGTCTGGCTGTTGCGTCCAGTAAATACTACAAAAGGCTTGCGGCATAGTTAAATTGATTGAAATGTATGGTAATTTTTCTACATATTAAACCAATTGCATGTGAACTCTTTACATGTCGACACAATTTGGATTTTAAATAGTCAGAAGTTTTGTTTTCTTGTTGTAAACACATGACTTCACTCCATCTAGTAACCCAAAAAATTACAAATGGTCATACACACAGTTCAGTATTTGTATTGGCAAGCGTTCTGAAGCTTATGCTTAGGGACCCGAAGGTCTAAATAAGTAATGGCCTCAATGTGCTGTGACATACGGCATCTCCCACAACATAAGAAATCTCCCACAGTTTAAAACCTGGCAGCAGAAACTGTTTCCATGTGATTCTATTAATAAAGTGCTTACTGGCACGCTTACTACAATAAACAGTTAGTTAAGAGTTCCTCTTTACTCCTTTATGCGAACGGTTTTGGAGCGAGCACCCTGTAGACACCGTCCAAAGCTTTCACCATTGCAGAGTTTCAGTTGTTACAACTCGATTACATCACAGATTTGTCTTTTAACTGGTTTCTATCTTTGTCTTAAATTATGGGAACGTTATATTCCTTTTAACTGCGAGTGATATTCTCATTTCACTTCTCTCATTATGGTTGCTACACAGAGCTAATAACTTTATTTAATGTTTGAAATTAAGACCCATGAATCAAAAAGCTTGGCGGCTCCTCATAGCCAAGCGAGCAGCATTGCTATCGGTTGGTTGGTCCACAATTTTAGCCCAAATATCTCAACGACAACACAATGAATCGCCATCAAATTTGATACAGACATCCATGTTCACCAGAGGATGAACCCCGACGACTCTGGGGATCGCCTGACTTTTCCTCTAGTGCTACCATTAGGTTGAAATCTGTGTTTTTGAGTAAAATCCCTCAACGACTATTGGATGGATTTATCCCCCCTCAGGATGAATTGAAATAGCTTTGGTGATACCTCGACTTAATCAGAACATCTTCATCATCGAAATGTCAGTTTGCACAATACTTTGCTTTAGGATTAAATACTTGCAAAATTGAAGACGTTCACATCAGCCCGAGACGTACTTTGTTTTACTAAGTGCTGTTAGAAAATAGCAAATATTACAATCTAATTACACTCAACTAAGATGATGAATGTGGCATGACCGTAGACTCTCTTAACCACAACTGACTGATTCAACCAAGATCAAATCTCACTGTTTGATTTAAAAATAGTTTCAATCTTTCTGATGCATTAACTCATCCTCTCAACCTGCTACAGTAATCAATAAGGAATCATGCAAAATAATCAAAACACTGCACATGTGCAATGGTCCCATGTAATGAGTATTTTCAGCACTGTTTCCCCTTTCTCTTAAAATAAGCCAAAATGTTCCATAGAGAGTTCAAAACCACTAACATGAGCACAAACACCGGGACACGGTATAGACCTGCAGCTCATTAATTAGTAATTCCCTCAAAATGAGGATGCTCTGCCTGGTGTTAAATACAAATAAACGGATACATTTAAGAGAAAATTGCTATAATAAACTCACTCTCAGCAAGAGCTCCACGAAACCTTTTACTGCAGGCACTATGACATAAAAGAAAAGAAGCCTTGTAGAGAATATTATCCTCTCTCCGACTGCTCTAAAACTGCAGCATGATTATTTTAGCTTTGCCAGCCAAGATGCTCATCCAGATTAAGAAGATAGCTGTAGCAACTTCTTGCAATGGCCTATCTGGAACGTGGATCTAATACAGCAAAATATGCAGATAAAATAAAAAATAAGTTTGTACGAGTTAAAGATGCAGCTTGACATTTGCGTTTCTGCATCTCATTTCTTTAGCATTTGAAAACTGTAATCCTCACACATCTCAGACACACAGAGCCTCTTGCCTACCTGCAGGTGCTGCTTTTCTGCATCACTTCTGCTCTGTGGTACCCCGACAACTTGCAGAAACCATCATTGCTGTAGACGATGGGCCAGTCTACTATCTGGGCGTTCCCCAGGACAAAGTTGGTGTCTGTTTGAAAGCAAACAGGGAAGAAGGGCAAATTAACTCAAAATGGTTGCAGTATAACAAATACAAAAAAACATTATACAGAAGCTTAAAATCCAAATATCTGCTCCCATTAATCAGTAGTAGCTCGTTAGTAATACTTTTCACCATCTTGTGGTGTACTTTTGTGTGTTGCTTAGATAGATGATGCATCAGGCCTAGCTGTTATATATGTTTCTGGGAAAACAGTACTTGTGTTTGTCATTAATTAAATGGTCTAATTTAGCTATTCCTTATTGGCACGTAAACTTTACAAATATTAATATCCATGGTCATCGATTTTTAAATGTCAAGGAAAACCAGAGTACATTAATATTTTGCATATTAAAATGTTCGCATAGTCAAAATATCAATAAATCGGAGTAAATATTTAGTTGCAGGTCCATTTTTAATGGCTTAATTTGCTTCAGTCCTATTTTTAAACCTCAGCCATTTTAAAAAGGAAAAGTGTGTACCATTAAGGAGGATATATTGGCAGAAATGGAATATTAAGTATGTTTTCTTTCGTGTGTAATCAACTCAACATAAGAATAGTTGGGTTTCTTAGAGTGAGACGTTTATACTGAGCGAGTCCTCTTTATGGAGGCATGTTGTACCGCCATGTTTCTGCTGTAACCCAGAACGGACAAACCAAACACTGGCTCTCGAGAGGGACATTTACGTTTTATTGCGTCGGCCACCGTAGTTTTCCTCCGTGCTCGGCCGCTAGATGACGCCCAATTCTACGCTGCACCTTAAAAAACACCATATTCATATTCTAATGACAATTATCCCATCCTGTATTGACATTATTAATGTGTGCATCTCATTTTGACACCTAATATCAAATAAAAATATAAATGTGCAAAACAATGTGAATGAAATGCATTTGTTTGTTTGTAAGCAACATTTTGTTGATGGCTGGGTTTAAAAAATCTGATATTGCAAACCAGTTTTCAACAATTATTTTTGACTTATTATAAATGCATCCACATCATTTTGGCAAAACGTAAAAAAAACTTAAGAAAAAGAGCAGATGCAATAGTTTTAAATGGCACAAGAGAAGTGATTAAAACTGGGGATAAAACCCTCAAAAATAAAAAAATGTTTATGGCAAATCCCAAAGCAAACGGCCCTGCTATGAACACAGACTACAACAATGTGGCGACACAGGGTGGATTTAAAAAATACCTGGCACAAAACACGTACAACATTTTCCTCTTTTGTACCACACGAGCACACACCCACAGAGAAAGAAATCTTTGATCACGTCAAAATTAAAAACACATTGACAAGACGACCACAAGCATGAGAACACTGAATATGACGCACGAGACGTTCCATGCCAACGTGTTATTTTACAATGATCACATGAATGTTGATCTTGCGATATAAAGAAAGTCCAAAGCTCCATTACTGTCGTTAGCCCTGGATTTGCCGATGTTGCAGCAAGCGTTCAATAATATTTTTGAACAATCTCAAAATGTAAATTAACAGCATTTGGTATAGAACATTTTGTGCTACATTACAAAGAGATATACCGTAAAGAAAACATAAGCAGCACACCAAACTAAACTTTATAGTACCTGTCTGTTTATGTGACAGTGTCCAAACTGAAATGTTTGAAAAGGAAAGAAGGTTAACAGATTACAGTGAGAAACATCCGTTGGACGTCAGACAAAAGAGATGGAACGTGTGTCAACCAAAATAAACAATTCACCAATGTGAATTAAGCAATCCTCACTGTTGCTAACCTGAATGCTACACTCTAAAAACTTGTATTTGTGACATAATACAGAAGTAGGCGTTACCATTAGCCTACTGTGGACTTATGCTAAAGCCACTATAAACAGATACATTTTGAAACAAGCCGACACTCTGCTAGCCTTCACCATTGATGCTAACATGCAGTTGTTCGCTTACTTACACATCCGGCAGCCTTGGAGCAACTTACCATTCATTTGGAGTCATGCGTCTTCAAGTTTGTGTCCATCTGATGTATTAAAGTCTGATATTCACCCTACTTTTTAACTTTCTTTTAACAACTTCTGAGAGAAATGTGAGTCTTTAGCTGCTAGCTAATAGATTTAGCTTCAGCGAATGCTAGTCGCTAACTTTGTCCGCCATTTGGTGCTGTGCAAGATGGGCAGGCCAGAATAATGACTTAAATTAAGCTAAAAATGGCCTTAGAGCTACAAAGTCTAAAGTATGTTTGAAATAAAACATGTGTCTAAACATTTGTAGCATTTTATTGTTTGTGGACTTCTTCATAGATTCTTAGCACAAATTTACAAGGAAACGAAAACTAAATTATAGGATTAGAGTGTTTCAGTGGTCATACTGAGGATACGATGGCCACTACACTTGATTTAACGTCCTTTCATGCAATATATATGTTTACTTAAAATATTTATTGAAACAATTTACAAAAAAAAAATAGGTGTGTTTGTTTTGTAATTATCTTTAAAACGACTCAGTAACTCTGCATTCAAGGGCTAACACACTTCAAAGATTTGCATTAGTGTCCATGCTGGTCTACGGCCCATCACACACACACACTCGCATGCGGTATTTATACACAAATGTAGGCCAAAGACAAGTGCTTTGCTGATGTAGAAGACATCCAAATATCTGCTCCCTTGACATTTGTGTTAGTAGTTAATAGTACTTTTTACAAGAACATCTTGTCTTTTGGTGTGTTGAATATCAAACAGGCGTAGCTGTTTCAGATACGTTTGTGGGGGAAACTGTGAGTCCTTGTGTTTCTCATTAAATGGTCCAATTTCTGGCTAGGGGTATTGATCAAATAGTATTCCTTATTGTCACTTATATCTGCAGTCATCGATTTTTACATGTCATGGAAAACGAAGCACAATAATTATCATATGGCATATTGTGCACATTCAAAGGTTAGCAAAAGCCCACAAGCTAAACGTAATCGTGGTCAAAATGTAAAAAATCTCCATAGAGCTAAAAAGTTGGAGAAAATGCAGTCGTTCCATTCAAAGTAAATATAAATACTATCGATTTATGCAGCTGTTTTCAGTAAGAAAGCTCTAAAGAAAAACTACATGCTCAGCACCAATCAGCAGACAAGACAGTATTGACTGGCTGGTGAACGTAATGGAGAATAAATCAGCTTAAAGAGACAGATTTCTTTTTTTAAAGCACACAGCTAAAACAGAGGGATATTGTGATTTATAGCCAACACAACTTACAAATGATATTGTTGCTCCGTAACTGATGAATGTGTAAATAATCTAAGTTTGACACGTCAATTCATGAGGTAATGACGTGTCAGTCTTTCCTGACACAACCTGGCCAAAGTTATCGCAGGTTGAAACACTTTGAATTAACTTTTTTCAAATATGCAGCAGTGTCGCAGTACTGAGCACAACTGCTAATCATGCTAGCAGGTGCCTCACCTGCTTTCATTTGCTTTGCTGCTGCTCACCTCCAGCTGAACTTTACATTACAGATATACAGTATTTGACTAGCTTCATTTATGAGACCTGCCAAAATTGTGATTTTGAGGGTCTCCCTTGGTGTTTTTTCTGCTCATTTGGGTACATTTCACATTAGGTCCCTGGTGTTGTCCACGTTCACTCACTGGTATTATTCACCAACACTCAAATAGAGTGAAAGTTCAGAGAAAGAAAACAGACTTTTGTATGACCTTCCTTATATTGAAACTTTAATTTAGGTAGCGACGTCTAGACACAAATATGAATATCTGAAATAGAGACAGAAAAAGTAACCGCTCTAAATCCTGAACTTTGAAAGTCACACCAAAAGGAACATCTCATTGTTTGTGAACGCCCACCCATGCACCAGCACTGTGTGTCTCTCTCAAGTCACTCCATTGTGTCTCATCCTGCAGATTATAGTCTTTGCCCTTTTGTTTTTAGTTTGGGAGAGATTTACTGCTCGCTAATCCACAGACCGCCCACGGTCATAAGAAAAATATGTGCATGTGCTATTGTTTTTTAAAAGTTTGGATTATCCTTTTTCTTTTCTCTTTTCTATCATATATTTCACTTAAGGGATCCAGATTTCTTGCAAAGTTCATCTAAAGAAAAAGCATCTCTCTGGAAGGATTCACTCATCCTTTCTGAACACGTTGTTCCCTTCCGTCATAACACATTTTAATGTGCTACTGGGGCAGAGTGACAGTGTGGAACAAGGAGTGCATACACAGACACAAGGCACCCCTCTGGGGGAGTTGACCGTATTTTACACGAGTTAACTCCAAATCTAAATTTAACAAAAACCCATTTTAAAAAAAACGAGGTAATTATAGCTCAAACCAATTAGTTGGTGTTTGGCCCCACATGTGGTTCATGACAGAAACACACACACACACACACAGCGCTGCTGGTTCTGTTTCACAGTTAGCTGTCCAGTGTCAGTCTGATCTGTCACTTTCTATTGGATCTAATAATACAGAGAGGCTGAAGGATTACTGGCACCCCAAATGCCCCCAAAACACTGTAAGACCTTTTGGCAAGTTTCAGTTTTCAAACGATGTTAACCGTCTTCACACCTGCACAGCATACAGTGCACTAATTGGTCCAAACGAATGTCATTTAACTCACTGTTTTTGCAAATTATGCTGTAAAACAATAAAGTGAAAGAGAAATAACTTGCATATCTTTTACCAAAGGACTTCCCATTTACCTTTAAAAATTAGATTTGATTTTAGGTGATGTCTATCATTTTAAATAAATACATTTTAACAAGGTGAGATGAAAGCCATATTACAGTTAAAACTACTCAACCATCATTTTGTTCCATAATACGTCAAACTCCTCTCCGTTGGGTTGGTAATGTGTGATTATGTTCTCACTGGAAAAATCAAAAGATGGAGCAAAGCCTTTCAGGGCTCGATATAGTTTCCGTGGTTATTATCCTCAAATTGAACAGTATAGTCCTAATTGTAGGCCTAGCTTGAGGTTCGGTGGGCCTCCTATTAATATTTATTCTGATTCTGTTGGTTAATATGATGCATGAAATGTTTTCTAAAGGCTAAGACAAAAAAAGCCTGATAGTTTAATGTCAAACCAATGAAAGGGGGCTCATGGTGAAATCATCTCTGACATAATCCTACATGTCTTTAGACATTGATGAGTAGGCCTATATATTTTACATTAACCCAGACACGATATTTCTGGTCCATAGCATTGTTTACATGTAGGACTTCACGTGGCCTTATGTAGCTAATCAGAAGGCTAAGTACGTGTGATGGTGCGCAGATTGGGAACAGGAGCTTTTTCAGAAAAATATTTTTTTTTACAATAATTAACGGATTTTTTAAATTTTTTGACCACTCCGGTAGTTTTTCTTTCCTTCTACGTGACTCAATGAAAAAAACTAACTTTTTAATGCACTGTGAAGGCGAGTGATCCATCACTAATTGGCCTCCTTCGTTGTTTTCAATGTCGCTAATTAGTTGATTGGCTTGACGCGACCGGAAAGAAAAGACACAGATTTGCCTCTGATATATTTAAATGTCCCAGTCCAACGCACTCGTAAACGTCTCCATCCTTACCGTTCGACCGTCTGACGATATTCTCCAAAAAAGTATTCTGCGGGGCCACAAGTCCCCTCCGACCCCCCGCCATGCCGCCTCTTCACTCGGTCGTCTCGCCTGCGGGTGAATCTCTACTCCTCGACCTGCGGTTGGTCTTCATGGTTGTCGGCGGCTCCTGTGGATGTCTCGGAGAGTAAGCTCTGTTGTATGTCTGCTCTGCCTCCTCCTCAGCCCGGTGCGGTGGCGCCTCTGAATACGCACCTCATCATCCAGGAGACGAAAACAGCGCCTGGGCAAGAAAAAAAAAAAAAAAAACCCTGCGCAGGAGGGGGCCGGAGCTCCGCAAGCTCCGCACGTCTCCCGAACACGACCCGGAGCGCCACCTGCTGGACGATGCAACGCGCACGCCCACACGTTTTCATGCTAAATAATACTTCCAGTGGGGGACATTGATTATACTCCAATAAAATCAATTATCAGATGCAGTTTAACAGATTGTATCTAATATAAATAAAACATGCATATGATACGATTAGAAACGGCATCGTTAAACCTTTTCTGACGTTTTTATGTCAACATCCATCATTCTGTTAACTTAACTGAGGGTTTAAGTACATTTTGCTGATATGATTTCTGTATTTAATTAAGATCTTTAATGCTGGAGACAAAGCTTAAGATGGTGTATAACTGTATTTTTCATGTACATTATGTTATTATTCTGCTTGTTGACAATATCATCTTTATTTATTCAAGTTGTTCTGTATAAAGTTAACACAATGTAAACATTTATTTATATATATATATATATATATATTTTTTTTTTTAAAGAATTGAGGCAGGTATCATTGAGCAAAATAAAAACTGAACTGTAAAATAAGTTCATCGCACCTGTGGTTTCTCTATTTTTGTTTATTGGGTTCACCTGTTGTCTCAAGTGTATATCAGACTATGGTAACTATGGAAACCAGCAGGGCTCTGTGACAAGTGAAAAAGGTAAAACATAAATAAATAGATGAGCCATGTTGTTGTTTTTTGTCCATGAAGTAGTCGAGCACACGTTGGCTCAAGGCCAATAAAAGACAAAAAGATCTTCGCGTTGACGGATCTACTTTAGGGCTGATGATCATAACAGCAGAGACTATTTTTCTCCAAATAGAAGCAACTTACTGAGATTTAAGAGAATCACAAAAGTCAAATTTCATGAGAGTCATTAAGTGAGAGCGTTTCCACGAACCTTCGAGGATTTTCGAGCTTCAAAGGGATTAAACAGTCCAGTTTCAGCTACTGGGTTTACTGACAGTCACACCCCTTTAATACATTAAATGTAAAACAGCTAAATGCATATTACAGAGACCTTAACCGGTCATAACATTACATAAATGTGTCCCAACCTCCTCAAAAGAGGTTGTCCCACCCTTTCATCATTCAAGCAAGCCTCAAACACACCTCTTCAAACTCGCCTTCACCCTTCCCTCCACTACATGACTCATTCCTCAGAGCTTCAGTTTTTTTCTTCTTCCTTTTTTACCCAAAATGTTCCGTTTGTTTGCTCCTTGTCTTTCTATTTAGTTTTGTTCTGTTTGTCTTATGTAAAGCGTCTTTGAGGTGTCTAAAGAAGCACTATATAAATTTGAAGTATTATAATTGTAGAGATTGTATAACCGGTGGGTTTCTCAACTTGAAAGTGTGTTTTCTTAATGAGAGCTAGAATGAGGACTCATCAGCTGCATCAAGTAGGTTTTAGTGGTGTGGATTCAGTCAAACCAACAGTTTACACATTTGTTTTATGGAGGCATAGAGTTAAAAAGGTCAATTATGGATCATGGAACAAAACCCAGCTTTTTTTTGCACAAATAAACGTGACGTTGTCCCATTATGAAGACAGTCCTTGAACGCAACTCCTCTGCTCGCATTAACTCGACCACGTCTTGGTGACGTTGAGGTGACTCAGGTGGTCTGTGATGCGCTTGTGTTCAGGAAATTTGGAAAATTTGGCCTCCTTTATTTGGAGCCAACTCTGGGCTCTGCGCTCGGCGGCGTGACCGTACTCCTGCTCCGTGGTCATGTACGGCCGGCTGATCCAGTACTCGTTCTCGGCCTCGCGCTCCAGATGCTTCAGCGTATTGCGTTTCATCTGCCACGTGATCTGCCGTGGGCGACGGTACTTTCCGATCCACTGCTTCCCGGAGATGCCTTTCCGCAGCAGGGCGAGGGTGAGGAACATGGTGGCAAGTGGTTTCTGAAAAAGGACAACACAGTTATTACAACATATGTAGATAAAACAGGTATTAAGTACCGATAATATCACCATAGCAACCACAACGGAAACAAAAAGGTTCAGTATCACATTTACGTTTTCACTGAAGACAACTTTCGGAAAAGCACATGTGTTACCAACAACATCAACGACGTCTCTGTTTCATTCAAGTGTCTAGGTAAGCTATGACAGAGAGCCAGTCAGCCAGCATGCACATCAGCACACGGACACTTGAGCAGCTACATTAAAATGGTATGCCTTTATTATGGTGACAGTAGAGAACGGAGAGGAAATGCGGAAGACAGCGAAGCAACAAAAGGTTCACGGCTGGATTGGAACCAACAATGAGCGTAGTTCATAATTAGTAACTTAACCCAGAATCCACTGGGGCTTCAGGTTGAACTCAGGGGTGTGTACCTTTGCAACCCCTAGTAACACCTGGTCTGCAAACTGGAAAGGCGAGTTTCAGTCGGCACCTTTGAGAGTGACAAAAGGTGTGCCGTCTGTATACGCCCACATAGCTCTGGGAAGTAGGTCAGAGGAGTCAGCGTAAGAGAAGAAACCTGTGGGGGAGGATCATCAGCGGAGGGGCTTTAAGAAACCTTTGTGTCGTAAAAAAATTTATTTCTATTTGGATTGCAGTCAGATAAGATACAGTATATGAACTACACGGCCATGGAGAATTGAAAAGAAACCAAAGAAGAAAATAAATGAAAAACTAATGTTCGAGCGCATCTCAGATCAGGACTGTGCTTCATGTGGTTGTGAATTGTATTTCCACCATTTAACTTTTATACACAACAAAAGATCAACAATCAGTAACCTAATGATATTAAAGCCTAATGAGTCATGGATTGCGCCAGTTTTACAGCAGTGCATCATGTCACAGACAGCTTTATCTTCCTGGGGTTACTGTGTAAAAAGTCAAGTGTCAAAACAAAACCGCTTTAAAGTTGCTATAATCAGTATTTCGCCGGCAGCGACAAACCCACAGGTGCGCATTGTTTTGGTTTTATGGCCCAAAACCTTTGGTTCACTCCCCTCACTCGGCTGATAATTAATTTTTTTAAAAAGGATCTGGGGTCTCATTTACAAAACAGTGTGTAGGATCCACACAAAATGTTTTCATGCGTTCAAAAGAAGAAATGCACGTACGGCAAAAAATATTAAAATGTACAAAACCTTGGGGACGCAATTTTCTTTTATAAATCCCAATTCCATACCTACCAAGAGAAGGATTTTTTTCATAGTGTACACAGACAAACTGAAAACAGTATCAGAGCTCACTGGAGTCATCACGGTGACTATCACACACTCTGCCTGCTGCTCCAGGCACCTGGCAAATCTTCACCACCTGCAAGGATTTTGGAAAATTGGCGAAGTCGGGAAATGAAGCCAGTGACAGCTCTGGCACAATCACTCCATATCCTCATTATCAGCCCTACTCACAATGCCACGAGTTGTATTCATCTATCAAACTACCTTTTTTTTTTAAAATGTGATATCCACGGTGGTGCTTACCACCGACTGATTGTCACGATGAATTTGGAAGCAATCATTCTGATTCCTGTAAACATGTACATGCTGCGGTGACGCTTGTGATGTGTAATGCTGCACAATACATATTCCGACAATGGTACCGTTAGGACAGCACAATGGAAGCATGAGGAGGGAACGAGTGTTCAGGGATCCCTTCATCGATAACGATTTGATTTCTGCATGGCAAAAATAATGAATCCTTTTCTTTGTCTTTCTTTCGGTAGTTGCCGTGATGCACTTAAAACAACCGGAGATGCACTGGTGTAAATGATAACCACGGGTTTATTAAAGTTTCAACCATATCAGTGAGTAAACCTTCACCATATCTGGGTCCTGGAGCTGGAAATCTTTAAATCAATTATTAATTACATCTGTGCTTTTCCTGCAATTTGGGAACCTGAAACATGTTAGATATATTGTGTAACTGACAACATATGTTTAATAGTTAATGAAAGGTATTTTATGTTTCTTTGAATACCTCATAATAACATTATGTTTTAAAACAACCTTCTGGAGAATCTTATCAACTCTGGGACTCGAAATCAAAACAAACCCCACTTTACAATTTGGCAATAAACATATAGAATAGATGCAAATTACACGCAAAATTAAGGATTTATAAAAAGGAAAATTAAGGGTTTATTTGCAATTAATCTGATTATTGTAAAACATGCATATTGTAAAACATGCAGCAACAATTACTTACATGAATCCAAAATATAGAACACAATAAGTATACTATAATAATAATAATAATAATAATAATAATAATAAGTGTTGCAGGGTTATTGATCAGGGGTTGTTCCCGACAGCATTTGACTGGTGTCAGGTTTCTGCTCCATTCAAACTGTCATAATTTACGTTACTTCCGTGAGGTCCCGTTATACACAAAGTCAACATATGACCCCTACGTAAACACAGCGGCAGAGCACGTGTGTGTGTGCGTGTGTGTGCGAGCGTTACAGACCAAGGGCAGCTGGACAATGGCGTCAATAAATACTCATTACGCACGTATATATGTTTCGTTTCTTACCTTGCCTTCTAACTACGACAAATGCAGGTCACCTTCCGACAACGAGGAGGACAAACGCCGCAATTTAGACAATTTAGACCGACGTGAGAGTCGGCCGACGCTGTCATGAAGGGTTGTTAGTTGTTGGTGTAATGGATTGCATTTCCGGGTTATCTACGGTGACCGAGGAAGCTCAAACAATGTCGCAAACGCGTTTGTTTTTCTCGCGCAATCAGTCGTTGTACCTTATCGTTAGAGAACAATAGTTTTAATTATTTAACTATCTTTCAAGGAGTCGGATAAACTCGTGGGGTAAACTCGTAGCTCCGACTTTATTCGTCTTCTTCCTTTTTACATATAGTAGCCACACACATGCACATAAACCACACGTTGTTTATATAAATATAAATGTATGGACAAATACATTGCTGTAACTATCAAAGTAGCAGTCGATGTTGTGATTTATTTTGAGCTGACTTGAAAAAAATGTTTTAACTCTTAAAGTAAATTGGCTTCGTTTGCCGACGCATCTTCCTGCTTGGTGAAACAATAAGAGCTTATTTACATGAAGTAGCCGAACTGAGATGGTGGATGGAGGATGATTGCGCAATACAGTCTTGTATGAGCTCATGGTGTTCCAAGCTGAACAGCAGTATTGTGAGCACGTAACTACGCGTCTCTCAGGTATGACATAACGAGCTGTCACCTTTCTGCACACATCCTCTCCCTGGAGCTCTGGTCTGTGGGCTCCACCCACCACCGGACATTTAAAGGCTCTTGATTCACAGGGATTTCCTGATTTCTAGTTTTCATCCAGCTCTCCTTCTGCGAGACGTAAACATGTTGTCTTGAACTTGTTTTCCGCGACCACCTGGACTTTGCTGGCACTCGTGTTCGGCCTTTTATTGCTGTGAGTATAATTTCTATAATTGTCTCTAGTCTTATTTTAGTGGGTTTTAGTCTTACGAGTTGTTGTTGAACTGTTGCATTATTTATTGATCCATTGTTCATGAAATAACTATATTTTTTTAATAACATAGGTATGGCATTTGGCCATATAGTCTTTTCAAAAAACTGAAAATACCGGGACCGAGGCCCTTCCCGTTTATTGGAACATTTCCATACTACAGAAAGGTAATGGCACGTGAACAAAACACAAACGTTATAGTGAACCTGTTGGAAGCTTTTATGTCTTGAATCTTTTAACACTTTTTTTGTTTGTTAATGAAATTCCTTGTAGGGAGTCATTTCTTTTGACGGTGAATGTCAAGCCAAGTACGGGGACGTCTGGGGGTGAGTAGTTGTCTCATCTTCTCTCCTCCCCCACAGCTGTGGCCCCTCCTAAAACAAACCGGAGGGTAATTAGCATATGGTGTTTTTTAATAAGGTGTCACGAGTCAAAAAAAGGGTTGGAAACAACTGGTTCAATCTTTCTCAAAGCACCCCAATGTAAAATATCATAATGTATGATTTTGTTTTATTTAATCCGTCAACTAGTGTACAAAATAAATTCCAGTTGCGGAAAATGGAATAATTAAGTAAAGGACTAGCACAAGGTAAGTTGTAACTTTGCATAGCATAGTTTATTGTGAAGGAACACAATTGCCATAGAAAGAAAAGAAGATATTTTATTTCCTTTTAGGAATTGGCTAACATTTTTAACCGTCACATATTTTAATTCTGCTCACATGGAGGCTTTTTTAAATGTTCAATTAATAACTAATTTAGACTGTGACATTGTATTTATTTTTGTTGTGCAGGTTGTTTGATGCACGATTACCAGTTATATCGGTAGCAGACCCTGAGATTATTAAAACCGTGATGGTGAAGGAATGCTACTCTACGTTCACCAACCGCAGGGTGAGAGACTCCTCTTGTTTGTCATCGTACAACGGAGCACATGGAAAATTCAGCATTCATGTTCTGTGACATCGTAACATTTGGAGTCAGTCTTCTATAACTCGTGTCCTTGTGTTTACTATTTATCAAATTACACAACACTGGAAAAGGGCCTCGTAAGGTGAGCTTGAAATAACAGAAAGAAAGATATTTATAATGGTTGTTACAACCCGGCTCAAAGGCTGCAACGTGGATGAGAGACCAGACGAGTTAAAAGCGATAAATAGACATTTATTTAAAGAACGGCTCAACTAACTTAAACAAACAAAACAAAACAAGTCGGATGTCGTCTCGGCGAAAGGAGAGCGGCCAGCCAGCCCAGGGAGCGACCCCTCTATCTTCAGGTGTTGCCTCTTCATAGCAGCCCCAGGCTCAGGTGTGGCTCATCAGCTGATAGACAGCCTGATAAACACAGAGCAAACAGGACCCAGACCCCTAGTGAGGGGTCTTCACAATGGAATGGGAAATAAACTGTTATATAGACCAACATGGTTAGGACAATCTTATTATAGCCCCCTTATCAGGCAAGTTCATAGCTCAAACTTATTTTTCTGACCCGTAAGGGAACAAAGGCTGCTCGCTATGCCTCATTCAAGTTGGGAGGAAGTTTGGATTTGTCGTAATATCCTGGAGTTTACAGAGTCAGAGATTCATTATACTTGAGGATTACACCAGACTGCACACAAAACTTCTTATGCAACTGGAAAAAAAAACACTCTTACAACATACAACACGTTTTAGTAATTTAAACTTTGGCTCATGAACGTCAAAACGGGGCATTTTGACATATCTATATCTATCTTTGCACACTATGATGTATCAGCGGTCTCTTGGTGGCTACACATGACATCAGCTCTGACAGGAAGTCACCTATTGGGGCAGAGAGAATAAGAAGGAGATGTCAGGGGAACTCTTCTATACAATAATGTAAAACATTCAGTTTAACTGATGTCACGTTCACAGGAAAATACAATTGCAGGACCTATGGCTGATGCAATTACAGCAGTTAAAGATGAGAGGTGGAAAAGAATGCGCAGCACTTTATCACCGTGCTTCACCAGTGGAAGACTGAAACAGGTTGGTTTCCTTTCCTGACCTCTATAACCTCTTCTCCTTTGACCTAGTCAGGGTTCCTACGTGACCACAAAAAACAGCTGAAAAAAACATCTGAGCAACTTTCATATCATGCAAAACATGAAAATGTCAAATGTCCCGGCAAATCTTGTGTTCTTTGTTTCTCTTTTAACCTGCCAATCACAAGGTAGCTGCACATAAAGAATACCCTGCTTTATTGTCTATTTTACTCTAAGTGGAACCACCATTGTCTAATTGGACATCATGCTGTATTGAAGAAGACTTAAAACTAGCGACTGGGACCATAAAGTAATTTTCTCATTGACTTCTATATAATCAGACTTTTTTTTTTCTACAACCGGAAGAGTCGCCCCCCTGGTGGCCAGGAGAGAGAATGAAAGTTTAAAGGCACTTCCGGATTGGCTTCACTTTTCAGACCGAGAAGATGCCATCTGGCTGACAACACATGGGAGCACATGCTACTACTAAAGTGCATCATAAATACATTACAGCCATAGTAGGAACATATTAGTGTGTGTCTATCATACCAGTGGGATCATGTCCCGGAAAAGTCCTAAAAAAAAAAGGTCACTAGAAAAGAGTGGAAACCCTGCTAGTGCAGACAGTACATGTTTACAGTCTTACCGCATGAAAGAAGTTATCACCAATGATAGAAATGCATATGTACATTATCAACATTTAACAACTTTCTTTGAAAGGTTTTTCCCATCGTGGCTCGCTATGCAGACCGACTCGCCGAAAAACTTGGACAAATGCAGTTGGATGAACCTCTGGATATCAAAACGTATGTTGATAATACTGCTGCGGTCCTCGACCAAAATGGCTGAAGTGGTACCCTTTTTATATTGTCATAAAATGAATAAAACATTTTAGCATTTAATGAATGTTAATTCCTCTTTTTTTTCTGCCTAGATTCGTGGCCCCTTATAGTTTAGATGTTGTGACCAGTGCCTCCTTCAGTGTTGAGTCAAACTCCATAAACAATCCAGATGACCCACTTAACATTCACCTCAAGAAGATCCTTAACATGAGACTGTGGCCTTTCTTTCTACTAAGTACGCGCTCCCTTTTGCCTTCGGTTATTGGAGATCATTTAACCTTGGAATCACGAGATGTGCACATTTCGCTAAACAACCTTTTGGTCTTCTTTCAGTGGTATTTCCCTTTGGCGCCCGTTTGCTGGAGCTCCTGAAAATTGAGGTCATGCCCCGTCTCAGTGTGGATTATTTCTACAACATCATCAAGAGCTTTAAAGACCAGCACGGGGCCGAGGACTCTGTAAGCATGTCATATCGACTAAGTGAAACACTTGTTCCAGAGAATTAAACGCATTCTCAAACATTTTGGTGAGATGCTGTTTATTCATGAGAGTCCCATTGGCCGATCGATAACACCCTCATAATTTGCGTCGAATGTTCCTTTGTGCCGATCCAGAGTCGAGCGGTACTTCCTGCAGGTGATGACGCAGAACGAGATTCCAGAAACGGACATAAAGAGTGAACAAGATCAGCCGAGTAAAGGTGTGGTAACTCGTGAAGTTTGAGGTGACGCTCTGTTCTTCTTTTACATTGAATTAATTTAACAGGCAATTGTTAGGGCCGGTATGTTCACAAATCTTCTGACATTTTATAGAGAAAACGACTCCTGATTGGTCAAGAAAAAAAAAAGGCAGATTAGGTGATCCTGATTATTTTGATGTTGGCTTTGATAATTACATGTGTAAATGTTTCCCTTTTTTTTTTAAATTGTCTAAACTATTTTTTAAACTCATTTTGACATAACAAATGAATAATAATCAACAATAATAATAATAATAATATCAGGAGTACAGTAGCTTTGAATAAGAAGATTTTTTAATTCATTTTTTTAAATGGAAAACGTCTTAAATGCACTGTATGTGTTATGCGTGAAGTCTCCGCTCGTGACAGTAGTTTTCTTGCTGGACATTTTGCTTTTTTTAATATATCGTTGTAGGTTTGACTGAGCACGAGATCCTTTCCCAGGCTTTCATTTTCATCTTTGGTGGCTACGAGACCACCAGCGTCACTCTCACATACATCCTTTACAATCTGGCCACCAACCCCGATGCGTTGCAGACCTTGCTGGAGGAAATCGACGCCAACCTACCGAGAGACGTACGTGTTATTCTTTTGCGTGCGACTCGTTGCCATATACATAATTATTGTAATCCTCCTCCCTTGTGTTTCTTTTCCCCCCCGTAGGCTCCACTTCGATACGAGGATGTGGTCGGTCTGGAATACCTGGACCAGGTTTTGTCTGAGTCTCAGCGTTTGATGCCCACTGCACCTCGGCTTGAGAGGGTGTGCAAAAAAACTACCCAGGTGCACGGCCTCACCATCCCCGAAGGAGTCATAGTCAGCGTTCCAGTGCACCTGTTACACAAGGACCCGCGCTTTTGGAGCTCACCTGAGCTTTTCAGGCCCGAGAGGTAAACGTGTATTAAGCCTCCATTCTTTTTATTCATGAATCTATGAATTTGTTTGTTTCCGTGGGGGACAATGTGACCACAAGTTCCACGCCCACGATCTTCTTCTTTGGTTGGAGTTACGCAGCTGTTGTGAAATTGTCGACCTTCAAATTGACCTTTTTTTTTTTTGGACTGGCAACGGTCTCGTCCATGTTGGCTCAATAGTTGAGAGCGAAAGGTCATTCTCGACTTTGGAAGCAGCAGCCGATAACAGCTGTGGCCACACGCGACATTAATAAAACCATAAAATGGAAAACTATAAAATGCATTGCAACAGTAGAACAAGGCGACGACATTAATATCTATCCAATAATCAGTGTTTATAAAAGGCAGGTCCACTCTACTGGCGATTTATACATACAAGTATAAATCATTATTTTTCAGAAATCAATACATATTGCTGTATTGCAGTTTTTATGCCTGACTTAAAATAGTACATTAAATAATGATGGTTTAGGAGCATCTTTGTGCCCATCTGTGTGTGTGTGTGTGTAGGTTCAGTAAAGTCGGTGGGGAGGAGGTGAACCCGTACGCGTACCTGCCGTTCGGGCTCGGCCCTCGTAACTGCGTGGGGATGCGCTACGCTGTCCTCACCATGAAGACGGTTCTACTCCGCCTCCTGCAGACTTACACCGTGGAGACGTGCAAAGACACCGTGGTGAGCGCAACGCGCATATTCACGTGCGTTGAGACATATCGTGCCACGTCCCTTATTTTACATTTATTTCTCCCTTTCAGATTCCGATGGAGTTTAATTGGATGGTCCAACCCAAACAGCCAATAAAACTCAAGTTTGTGCCAAGACAGTAGTAATTTAAAAAAAAAGGGGTTTCTCTGAATATGCCCGGCTTCTAGAATTGCTCAATTGTTCCTTTCACAACTGATGAAAGGATAAGAATTAAAGTTTTTAATCTAATATTTTAATCCACTTAGAATATCTGTTGACTCATGTATTTAATTTCTTTAAAATGAAGTGTGTAACATTGTAGGGAGACTTATTGGGAGTAATGGGATATAATATGCATGACTATGATATTACCTTATTTTGTTTGCTTAGAAAAATCAATGTATATCTACAGGGAGTGGGTCCTCGTCCATGAAGGCTGGATGATGAATGTTTTTTTTTGATATATATATATATATATATATATATATATATATATATATATATGATTTTTCTTGTGGGGTCCCGTTATACACAAAGTCAACATATGACACCTACGTAAACACGGCGACAGAGCACGTGTGTGTGCGTGTGCGAGCGTTACAGACCAAGGGCAGCTGGACAATGGCGTCAATAAATACTCATTACGGACGTATATATGTTTCGTTTCTTGACTTGCCTTCTAACTACGACAAATGCAGGTCACCTTCCGACGACGAGGTGGACAAACGCCACAATTTAGACCGACGTGAGAGTCGGCCGACGCTGTCATGAAGGGTTGTTGGTTGTTGGTGTAATGGATTGCATTTCCGGGTTATCTACGGTGACCGAGGAAGCTCAAACAATGTCGCAAACGCGTTTGTTTTTCTCGCGCAATCAGTCGTTGTACCATTATCGTTAGAGAAAGTAATAGTTTTAACTATTTAACTATCTTTCAAGGAGTCGGATAAACTCGTGGGGTAACACATACAAGGAGGACACGTTGCAGTACTCTGAGCTCCGTCTTTATTCGTCTTCTTCCTCTTTAAATATAGTAGCCACACACATGCACATAAACTACGCGTTGTTTATATAAATATAAATGTATGGACAAATACATTGCTGTAACTAACAAAGTAGCAGTCGATGTTGTGATTTAATTTGAGTTGACTTAAACAAAATTGTTTAACTCTTAAAGTAAATTGGCTTCGTTTGCCGAAGCATCTTCCTGCTTGGTGAAACAATAAGAGCTTATTTACATGAAGTAGCCAAACTGAGCTGAGGATATGATTGCGCAATACAGTCTTGTATGAGCTCATGGTGTTCCAAGCTGAACAGCAGTATTGTGAGCATGTAACTACGCGTCTCTCAGGTATGACATAACGAGCTGTCACCTTTCTGCACACATCCTCTCCCTGGAGCTCTGGTCTGTGGGCTCCACCCACCACCGGACATTTAAAGGCTCTTGATTCACAGGGATTTCCTGATTTCTAGTTTTCGTCCAGCTCTCCTTCTGCGAGACGTAAACATGTTTGTCTTGAACTTGTTTTCCGCGACCACCTGGACTTTGCTGGCACTCGTGTTCGGCCTTTTATTGCTGTGAGTATAATTTCTATAATTGTCTCTAGTCTTATTTTAGTGGGTTTTAGTCTTACGAGTTGTTGTTGAACTGTTACATTATTTATTGCTATATTGTTCATGAAATAACTATAACTCTGTGTGTTTTTTTTAAATAACATAGGTATGGCATTTGGCCATATAGTCTATTAAAAAAACTGAAAATACCGGGACCGAGGCCCTTCCCGTTTATTGGAACATTTCCATACTTTAGAAAGGTAATGGCACGTGAACAAAACACAAACGTTATAGTGAACCTGTTCGAAGCTTTTATGTCTTGAATCTTTTAACACTTTTTTTTGTTTGTTAATGATATTCCTTGTAGGGATTAATTTCTTTTGACGGTGAATGTCAAGCCAAGTACGGGGACGTCTGGGGGTGAGTAGTTGTCTCATCTTCTCTCCTCCCCCACAGCTGTGGCCCCTCCTAAAACAAACCGGAGGGTAATTAGCATATGGTGTTTTTAATAAGGTGTCACGAGTCAAAAAAAAGGGTTGGGAACAACTGGTTCAATCTCTCAAAGCACCCCAATGTAAAATATCATAATGTAGATTTTCTTTTTTTTACTTAATCCGTCAACAAAGTAAATTCCAGTTGCGGAAAATGGAATAATAAAGTAAAGGACTAGCACAAGGTAAGGTGTAACTTTGCATAGCATAGTTTATTATGAAGGAACACAATTGCCACAGAAAGATAAAGATATTTTAATTCCTTTTAGGAATTGGCTAACATTTTTAACCATCACATATTTTAATTCTGCTCACATGGAGGCTTTTTTTAAATGTTCATGTGACTGTGACATTGTATTTATTTTGTTGTGCAGGTTGTTTGAGGCACGATTACCAGTTATAATGGTAGCAGACCCTGAGATTATTAAAACCGTGATGGTGAAGGAATGCTACTCTACGTTCACCAACCGCAGGGTGAGAGACTCCTCTTGTTTGTCATCGTACACCAGAGCACATGGAAAATTCAGCATTCATGTTCTGTGACATCGTAACATTTGGAGTCAGTCTTCTATAACTCGTGTCCTCGTGTTTACTATTCATCAAATTACACAACACTGGAAAAGGGCCTCGTAAGGTGAGCTTGAAATAACAGAAAGACAGATATTTATAATGGTTGTTACAACCCGGCTCAAAGGCTGCAACGTGGATGGGAGACCAGACGAGTTAAAAGCGATAAATAGACATTTATTTAAAGAACGGCTCAACTAACTTAAACAAACAAAACAAAACAAGTCGGATGTCGTCTCGGCGAAAGGAGAGCGGCCAGCCAGCCCAGGGAGCGACCCCTCTATCTTCAAGTGTTGCCTCTTCATAGCAGCCCCAGGCTCAGGTGTGGCTCATCAGCTGATAGACAGCCTGAAAAACACAGAGCAAACAGGACCCAGACCCCTAGTGAGAGGTCTTCACAATGGAATGGGAAATAAACTGTTATATAGACCAACATGGTTAGGACAATCTTATTATAGCCGTCTTATCAGTCAAGTTCAAAGCTCAAACTTATTTTTCTGACCCGTAAGGGAACAAAGGCTGCTCGCTATGCCTCATTCAAGTCGGGAGGAAGTTTGGATTTGTCGTAATATCCTGGAGTTTACAGAGTCAGAGATTCATTATACTTGAGGATTACACCAGACTGCACACAAAATTTTGTATGCAACTGGAAAAAAAAAACACTCTTACAACATACAACACGTTTTAGTAATTTAAACTTTGGCTCATGAACGTCAAAACGGGGCATTTTGACATATCTATATCTATCTTTGCACACTATGATGTATCAGCTGTCAGGATCTGGAGTTGTTGTCTCTTGTTTCCTGTTTTATTTTGAAGTCCCCGTCTCTCGTGTCCTCTGTTTCCCTGCACTTCCTGTCCCTGTGATTGTCTGCCATGTCCCTGATTGTTTCCTCCTGTGTCCAATCACCTGCACCTTCCCTGTGTATTTAAACCCTGTTTGTCTCGTGCTCCAGTGTTGGTCCGTCCTGGGTAGATCCCTAGAGATCGCTTGTGTTAGTCCTGTCGGTTTTTGAGTGGTTTCTTCAATTTGCTTATTTATTTTTTATTTTATTCATTTATTTTGCAGGGACAATGCACACTAATCAACACTAGGACTGTAAGTGAGCCAGAGTTAGCCAGAGAGGCTATTTTCCATCTGCTGGCCCAGGCTAGATGTTTGTATGGCAGCCTAAACTAACAAAATCTCAAAATAAAATGTATAGACAAATTGACAACAACATATAAACAAAACAAATACACAGCAAAAAGAAAGGGTACAAAAATAGACCAGAGACATAACGGGCTGCAGCATGCTTCAGGCAGAAAAATCCCAGCTACAATACAGCATACACATAAAAACCAAATGCACATATAGGCGAAACAAGCATCAGGACAGAGAGCACATCAATGATTGCACACCTGATTGGCAACACGCCATTCCTTCAGGTTATGCTTGAACGTTTTGTACGTGTTTTGTGCACGTATGTACAACTTGATCCGGAATTTAAATAATTCCACTAGTTAAAGGGAAGAATAAAGTTTCTTTTCAAAGTTGTCGGCGTTTCGGTCCTGTCTCTTGGTGGCTACACATGACATCAGCTCTGATACAGGAAGTCACCTATTGGGGCAGAGAGAATAAGAAGGAGATGTCAGGGGAACTCTTCTGTACAATAATGTAAAACATTCAGTTTAACTGATGTCATGTTCACAGGAAAATATACTTGCAGGACCTATGACTGATGCAATTACAGCAGTTAAAGATGAGAGGTGGAAAAGAATGCGCAGCACTTTATCACCGTGCTTCACCAGTGGAAGACTGAAACAGGTTGGTTTCCTTTCCTGACCTCTATAACCTCTTCTCCTTTGACCTAGTCAGGGTTCCTACGTGACCGCAAAAAACAGCTGAAAAAAACAGCTGAGCAACTTTCATATCATGCAAAACATGAAAATGTCAAATGTCCCGGCAAATCTTGTGTTCTTTGTGTAAGTGATCATGTTTGGACGAGAGCCACTGTAGGAAAAACGCTGTGTGTATATATATATATGGCTCTTTTTTTTAACCTGTCAATCACAAGGTAGCCGCACATAAAGTCTATTTTACTCTAAGTGGAACCACCATTGTCTAATTGGACATCATGCTGTATTGAAGAAGACTTAAAACTAGCGACTGGGACCATAAAGTAAAGTCATTTTCTCATTGACTTCTATATAATCTGACTTTTTTTTCTGTAACTGGAGGAGTCGCCCCCTGGTGGCCAGGAGAGAGAATGAAAGTTTAAGGCACTTTCGGGTTGGCTTCACTTTTCAGACACCTGGCTGTTATGTTGTGGAAATGCTGTGAACACCCTACCCTCCGCCCCAAATCTATGATAGAAATGAATATGTACATTATCAACATTTAACAACTTTCTTTGAAAGGTTTTTCCCATCGTGGCTCGCTATGCAGACCGACTCGCCGAAAAACTTGGACAAATGCAGTTGGATGAACCTCTGGATATCAAAACGTATGTTGATAATACTGCTGCGGTCCTCGACCAAAATGGCTGAAGTGGCACCCTTTTTATATTGTATAATAAAAAATAAAAAAATGGTAGCATTTAATCCGTGTTAATTCCTCTTTTTTTTCTGCCTAGATTCGTGGCCCCTTATAGTTTAGATGTTGTGACCAGTGCCTCCTTCAGTGTTGAGTCAAACTCCATAAACAATCCAGATGACCCACTTAACATTCACCTCAAGAAGATCCTTAACTTCAGACTGTGGCCTTTCTTTCTACTAAGTACGCGCTCCCTTTTGCCTTCGGTTATTGGAGATCATTTAACCTTGGAATCACGAGATGTGCACATTTCGCTAAACAACCTTTTGGTCTTCTTTCAGTGGTATTTCCCTTTGGCGCCCGTTTGCTGGAGCTCCTGAAAATTGAGGTCATGCCCCGTCTCAGTGTGGATTATTTCTACAACATCATCAAGATCTTTAAAGACCAGCACGGGGCCGAGGACTCTGTAAGCATGTCATATCGACTAAGTGAAACACTTGTTCCAGAGAATTAAACGCATTTCTCAAACATTTTGGTGAGATGCTGTTTATTCATGAGAGTCCGATTGGGCCGATCGATAACACCCTCATAATTTGCGTCGAATGTTCTTTGTGCCGATCCAGAGTCGAGCGGACTTCCTGCAGGTGATGACGCAGAACGAGATTCCAGAAACGGACATAAAGAGTGAACAAGATCAGCCGAGTAAAGGTGTGTAACTCGTGTTCAGTCCGTTTAAAAGGCAATTCTTATGGGAGGTATTGTTCACAATCTTCTGACATTTAATATATCGTTGTAGGTTTGACTGAGCACGAGATCCTTTCCCAGGCTTTAATTTTCATCTTTGGCGGCTACGAGACCACCAGCGTCACTCTCACATACATCCTTTACAATCTGGCCACCAACCCCGATGCGTTGCAGACCTTGCTGGAGGAAATCGACGCCAACCTACCGAGAGACGTACGTGTTATTCTTTTGCGTGCGACTCGTTGCCATATACATAATTATTCTAATCCTCCTCCCTTGTGTTTCTTTCCCCCCCCCGTAGGCTCCACTTCGATACGAGGATGTGGTCGGTCTGGAATACCTGGACCAGGTTTTGTCTGAGTCTCAGCGTTTGATGCCCACTGCACCTCGGCTTGAGAGGGTGTGCAAAAAAACTACCCAGGTGCACGGCCTCACCATCCCCGAAGGAGTCATGGTCACCGTTCCAGTGCACCTGTTACACAAGGACCCGCGCTTTTGGAGCTCACCTGAGCTTTTCAGGCCCGAGAGGTAAACGTGTATTAAGCCTCCATTCTTTTTATTCATGAATCTATGAATTTGTTTGTTTCCGTGGGGGACAATGTGACCACAAGTTCCACGCCCACGATCTTCTTCTTTGGTTGGAGTTACGCAGCTGTTGTGAAATTGTCGACCTTCAAATTTACCTTTTTTTTTTTTTTGACTGGCAATGGTCTCGTCCATGTTGGCTCAATAGTTGAGAGCGAAAGGTCATTCTCGACTTTGGAAGCAGCAGCCGATAACAGCTGTGGCCACACGCGACATTAATAAAACCATAAAATGGAAAACTATAAAATGCATCGCAACAGTAGAACAAGGCGCGACGACATTAATATTTATCCAATAATCAGTGTTTATAAGGCAGGTCCACTCTACTGGGGGGCTCTTGCAATTTTTACATACATGTATAATCACTATTTCTCAGAAATCAATACATATTGCTGTATTGCAGTTTTTATGCCCGACTTAAAATAGTGTGTGTGTGTGTGTGTGTGTGTGTGTGTGTGTGTGTGTGTGTGTGTGTGTGTGTGTGTGTGTGTGTGTGTGTGTGTGTGTGTGTGTGTGTGTGGTGTGTGTGTGTGGTGTGTGTGTGTGTGTGTGTGTGTGTGTGTGTGGTGTGTGTGTGTGTGTGTGTGTGTGTGTGTGTGTGTGTGTGTGTGTGGTAGGTTCAGTAAAGTCGGTGGGGAGGAGGTGAACCCGTACGCGTACCTGCCGTTCGGGCTCGGCCCTCGTAACTGCGTGGGGATGCGCTACGCTATCCTCACCATGAAGACGGTTCTACTCCGCCTCCTGCAGACTTACACCGTGGAGACGTGCAAAGACACCGTGGTGAGCGCAACGCGCATATTCACGTGCGTTGAGACATGTCGTGCCACGTCCCTTATTTTACATTTATTTCTCCCTTTCAGATTCCGATGGAGTTTAATTGGATGGTCCAACCCAAACAGCCAATAAAACTCAAGTTTGTGCCAAGACAATAGTAATTTTAAAAAAAAAGGGGGTTTCTCTGAATATGCCCGGCTTCTAGAATTGCTCAATTGTTCCCTTCACAACTGATGAAAGGATAAGAATTAAAGTTTTTAATCTAATATTTGAATCCACTTAGAATATCTGTTGAATCAAATGTATTTCATTTCTTTAAAAGGAAGTGTGTAACATTGTAGGGAGACTTATTGGGAGTAATGGGATATAATATGCATGACTATGATATTACCTTATTTTGATTGCTTAGAAAAATCTATGTATATCTACATGGAGTGGGTCCTCGTCCATGAAGGCTGGATGATGAATACTGATGCTTTTTACATTTTTTTTTTAATGTTTTGGTGAAATATATTAACACACACACATTCAAGTTGATGACAACTTCATAAGGGGCAGGTTCTATAGGTTCAATAAATTGATACAAGCAACTCTTCGGTTTCATTTCATTTTGCATTTCTTCAGCCCTTCTTCGAGATAGACGTCATACCAGTCGTTTTACTCAATGTAGCAATGTAGAGGATTTATTTATGCATAAGTCCATCTCATTAAACATTGAACAATTTGAGCTTTATAATCTAATATTACAACCGGATAAGAAGCTCCCATTGATCGACAGTAATTGATTGGTATTTGTTTCAGGTCAGCAATCTTTCCCAAAGAGCCATTTTGCCCTATTTTACACCAAATAACATGTGTCCGGAGCCACAAAAGCTATTTGATATCACAGCTTATAAAGTTTTATATATACATATATTATATATATATATATATATATATATATATATATATATATAAAACTATAGTTTGTTGTATTCATGAAATTATAAAACAAGACATTTTACCGGTTATAACCAAATCAAACTCCTCGCTGTCTCACGAGCTGCCACAGAACCAGCAGCAGGAGTTGAGTTTGGAGACTTTGTGAAAGTAGATTTTTTTTTGTTGCTCCATTTGCTGCAGCAGTGGAGAAATTAAATGGCTCTTCTTCGCTCGTCTGCAGCTTGATACTTTTCAGCCAAAGCGTTGTGCTCGTTCTGGAAGAGTCTGTGCTCTGGAAATGAAAATATATATGTGTATATATATTTTTTTAAACTATTAGCTTTAATACTTTTCACTGTGAAACCTTTTTTTCTGTAAAACATTTACCTGAATACTTAAAATTACATTTTACTGCAACACATTTACACATACTTTTTTATAATATATAATTTATCATAATTTACCTCTTAACATATTACTGTGAAACATTTAAAACATTTAACTGTCTTTTTTAAAATATTAAAGAAAGGAGAGACCCGTGTTTTTGGAGAATTGACGTGATAATTAAATATGAAGAGAAAGTTTCGAGAATACACATTCATATATGAAGACATATGTGATACATATTAATTTCTTATCCTGGTTTATTAAATAGGACAGAGCGAGTGCAGTTCTCCATCTCTCCACCAGATGTCCTCTGACTTTCCCTCCTGTCCCGATCGCCCCACTCTCCTCCTCCATGCTCACCTGTTCCTCATTCCCTAAATTAAAGTGTAGAAATACTGCATTTTAAAGTATGAACATCAAACTATACACAAAATACCAACAGTTGAACATGTTAGGATAATTTATATTATATTAATAGATTAGAATTATCGATGGCTTATTGTGTTCAGCAATCTAAGGTTGCAGCTGCAAAGGTGGAGATGCTTTTAATTACTTTATATATATATATATATATATATAGCTGGGGAGTTTAATCTATCATAATATCCTTACTTATTAGTTTATTAACCTATTTGTTGAATTAATAATCACAATCTGAACTGTAACTAAAGCTGTTAGACAAATATAGTGCCGTTAAAAGTAAATATTTCCCTCAGAGATGGAGGGAAGTAGAAGTATAAAGTAGCAGGAAATAGAAATACTCAAGTAAAGTACAAGTACCTTAAAATTGTACATAAGTAAAGCACTTGAGCAAATATACTTAGTTACTTTCCACTGATGCTGTCTCTTTTGGCTGGGTTGCCAGGCGCAAATATTGTTTTTAAATTCGAAACTGATCAATGCCATTCATACAAAACCCCCTCAAAGGGTCCCTCTCGTTTCAGTCTTCAGTATCCTTCTTGACTTTCTCTTTCTTTGCCATACTTTTCAAACCCAACTCCTCCATCTCCAAACATCTCTGAAACAATCCTCGGAAATGACCCCGATCCATGCAACACCCCCCCCCCCCCCCCCCCCCCCCAACCCCCAACCCCCCCCCCCCTTTCTCCCAGTGGAAAAGTCCCTCTCAGCCGCGACAGGAACCGCCAGCCTTCCTCCCTCTGACTCTTCCTCCTCCACTTCAGTTCACTTCAACTCGCCGTAACATGCCTCACTGTTGTGAAAGAACGCACAAAAACAACACAGAATAAAAGAGTCACGGTGAGACGTTTTGCCAGTATTTTGGTTTAATTGATGACAAACTGAAGCAGATTACATGACGCTGTCACCGGGTCGAATATCCTCTCATCAGGGTGGTTCTTGTTTCGTTCCAATATACTTCTCACGGATTCTGTACAATGTTTGTTGTAATTCTATCAAAAATATCTGCTTGTCGAATGAAGGTTTTATCAAACTGCATAATGATGAACTTGAATGATAGCGGCTCTGTTTTGTTTTTGACGTTTTATAGCGGCAGAAATGTAAATCAGGGCCAGTGTGGTGCTGCACATTTAATGTTGACATGCTTTAACCGTCAAACCAACTTTTAACCCTCAAACAGCCCTTTTGAAGAATGCCGTCACAAGCAGCAAACACACACACACACACACACACACACACACACACACACACGCACACGCACGCACGCGCGCGCAGCAAGGAAGGAGGTAATTTCTCCTGCAGCTCTGTGGATTTCCTCTGTTCTTATCACTTCCACAGGATAAGCATGAAGACGGACAGAGTAAAGGAGTTTATTAATAAAAGAGGTGAAACTTCATTCAAATCTTTTTTTCTTCTTTTTAAATATTTAAATGGTTTAATTACTCGGCAGATTATTAATACAAAATATAGTCAGCTATTACGTTATGATAGATTGGGCTACCCAGCAGTATATGGAGTCGTTAGAATCAGCCCTATCTTTACCGGCAGCAACATTAAGCAACAGAATTATAGATGATATATCAAATGTAATAAAGACTGAGAAGAAGAAGCCTGTTGAGAGAAGGGAGAGGGGAGCAGAGGAAACGGGAGGTGTGGCCTCCACCCCACGCCCCCACCCACACACCCCCCACCCGGACGTTTAAAAGCAGCTGGTGGTCACGGGAGTCCACTCAGTGATGTGGAGGGGAGCAGACATGATGGCAGTGAGAGGACTGGTGCTGGTACTGGGCTTACTGGTGAGCGCTCACTGTGAGGTGAGAGCACGAGACCCTGAGGTGGAGGAGGATGAGGAGGAACTGGGAGCAAGAGGAGGAGGAGGAGAAGTGTCTCTCGACCATCTCGAGAGGCTTCACCCCGGGGCGACAGAGACCCCTCCCCTGGGAGAGAGGGGGAACTACCCAGCCCGAACCGGGTGAGTCCAAAGCGCCACTTATTCATATTTTTTCTCTGCTTTCAGCCATTTTCCCTTCTAAGAAAGTTCCATTGAATGGAGAAAGCCACGCCAGTTAATCAATAAGTTGATGAAAATGAATCTGTCACTCTTTCAATAACTGATTAATCATCAAAAGTCAAACTTTTAACATCTCCAGGGTCTCAAGTGTGAATATTTGCGGATTATCATCGTTTTGTGTCTCAGGTCTCAATTCTTGCATAATTATGTAGAGCCAGAGCTGAAGGCATTGGGTTTTTTGGGGTTGTTAAAAGGTCAAAGGTCAAGGTTACTGTGATCTTGCACGTCCATCCCCATTCTGGTGAGCGTGCTTCTTCAAATGTGGTGGTCAAAGGTCACAGTGACCTCATGTGCACGTTTCTGGCCATAACTTCAAGAATTTTAATGCAAATTGTGACAATTTTACACAAATGTCTCAGAGGATAAAATGAGGAAATGAGGACATTTTGTACAGACATTTAAACTGCATGTAAACTGCAACTTGACCGGTCGGCGGAGGCATACAACCACTAGGTGGTTAATCCCTGCAAAAGAAAACTCTGAATGACAACAGATGTGTCATAAAAAGGATGGACATCAGGCACGAGAGTCTTCTTAACATATCATTTGGATGTCTTCAACCATTCACCCAAATAACCACGATCCATCTTTTAAAAGTTGCTATTTTCAGCGCGTAGGTTGCCGTCTCGGAGGTTGTTGTTGTTGTTGTTGTTGTTGTTTCACGTAGCGACGGGGGTTTCGAGAACAAAAACACGCAGATAACGGAAGAGGAGGATGATTGAGTCTACATCCTGACTACGTCAGACTTCGTCACCGTGAACTGAATATGTTCGGCGTTTGGTCAACGGACATTTTTTTTCTTCTTTTTCGACAACGATAAATCAAGAAAACAATCAGCTGATGAAGAGAAGATTAAAAGAAGCGCGAGTCATATATTCTGTTTTAATGATACTGTTCTGGTTGTTGCAATAAAACTACAAATCCCTATTTTCACCAAATACAACATTGCACGCGTGTAATTCTGGCTTACGACAACTTATTTTGGTTACACTTCGTCCATCCTTCCTGTCAGTAATAACGACATTATGCTCATCAAGCTGTTAGCTGAGATGATGGGAGCCAATCAGGTACAATCAGAGAGACATAGTGTACTTTTTTTTTACTACTAGTTACAGTAAACTTTACAGAAAAAACAAAATACAATAAAATACAACTCATCTTTAATAACATTTAGTTGATGTCATTGAGTTGTCAGTTCCACCAAAGAGGCATTTCTCCTCTAAACCTCTCACATGGTTTCATTTAAATACATGTTCAAATCAACATTCAAAGGCTTTAGAAAAAGTCCAGAAACTGAAAACAGATTTTTAGTATCAGAATTTTTAGTAACTTCTTTCCTGTCTCATCAATCATCTCGTGACCCTCAAGGTTTATCTGGTGACCCTTTGGAGGGGCCTGACCCCTAGGTTGGGAACCACTGGACTAAACTTGCTCAAATTCAGTGTGGTTGTTTGTGATGTTGAACGTGACGTATGTTTATTTTTTTGGTTGGTATTATGGGTTGTGAGCTAATGTTTCGCTGCCACTTCCTCGTCATCTTAACCAGACCTTTTTTTGTTGTTTAATGGGATTTTGAAACATAGTTGATTTATTTTGTTGTTTAGTCGGGAAAGAGATACAATAGACCGACATTATCCTTAAAGTATATCTTTATACTTAAAAAAAAAAGAAGATACCAAAGTGTAGAAATACTCTCTAGGCTTTACGAAGAATACAAAAAACATTATTTAAAAAATGTATTTTAAAGTACCAAATGTGATAGTAGAATAATATATTTATATTTGATTTGATTATGTATTCATGTGTTCATCCCTTTAACGTTGCAGGGGGTCATTGAGCTTATTTAATAGCTTTATATACCACTGGGTAGTTTATTACATGTATTAGTATTAATCTGCATCTGCAAAGTAACAACAACTTTTAAGTACAGTATTGTCGTGGAGATGAAGTATAAAATTGCTGAAAATAGATATAACCACGTCAAGTTTTAAGGTACTTTACTCAAGTAGAGTACTTGAATAAAAGTACTTAAATACCTTCCACCGGATCCTCTAATGTTTACCCAAGTTCACTTTCCGAAAATATCAAAGGCCAAACAAAATTGGTCCAAAAAAAGATACAACTACAATCTCATTCATACACACACACACACACACACACACACACACACACACACACACACACAGTCACTCCTATTGCATATGAAGCAGGGAGCACTAAAATGTTTTGACTGCCAGCATGCTTATAATAGGCTGGTACCACCCAGGCTGCTGCTGACACACACACACACACACACACACACACACACACACACACACACACACACACACACACACACACACACACACTGCAGGGCTGTATGGATGCCAGTCTGTCTGTCTGCCACTTCAGTCCTGACGTTAGTAACCCTGTCAGTAATAACCACCTTTTTTTGTACTTTTCTTTATGGACGCGAAATAGGTTTCTGTTGATAAAATTCGTCAACTTAGCAACAATTACACTTACAACAAATGTCCTCTATGTTTCAGTACACATTTCATACGTGCACACGGATGTTCAAGGATCATTTATTGTCATTCTGACGTCAAGACATAACCGTCGTTATGTTTGCGTCTTTAATCGATGGCGGGATAATGTTGCTTCAGAGGAAATCACCGACTCCACCTGCATGCACTTCCTTTAGTAATACTTACTAAATGACACTAAAAAAGGATCAGCTGAATGCTGCTACCAATGACATCCCATAATGTCCAATCTAATGAAGAAATACAGTTTTAATTGGGACCTTTACCTACTTTTAGTATTAGTATTTATTTATCTTGTAACACGATGTTGGAGAGATGGCCGAAGAGTTAACGGGTACGTAAAGATGAGAATTAAGAAGGAGAGAATATTTAAATGTTACTGAATTAGGGAACAGATTTGCTGCATTTAGTTTTAGGAACAATTTTTAGATTAAATGTCTCGAGCGCGTCCATACAGGCCTCCGTCATTATTCTGACCCACATCCATGCAGCAGGACTCGTCCGTAGATTCGCTGATAAAGTGATCCCCGAGGGCTCTTGACAAAACAACCCTCCATTAGCTCAAAGACCCCGCCACCACACACACACACACACACACACACACACACACACACACACACACACACACACACACTTTAAACAGCTGCTTTAATGACATGAACGGAGCTCTTTGTGCTGTTTTGCTGTAATGGAGAGCAGCTTTCCACATTTGGGGGGGGGGGTATACATACTTCAGAGGTCAGACGTCCACAGGTAGTTAAGTGAAGTGCTGATGAAGTGGAGCTGGAAAAGTTTGTTGTTTAGCTGAAAGGAGAGAAAATCGGAGGCTTCGGAGGAACTTAAAGAAGTATTCTTTTATTTTGGTCATGTTTGTAAAACATGTTACGTCTCATTTTTCTGTTAATGTCTAATTTATTTGAGATATTTCAATATTTCACGTACCAGCCCAGTGACTATGGTGGAGTGAGAATTGCATTAAATCTCTCCTTCAGGTTAATGTTCGTTATGCATTGTCAAATGTTCAAATAAAGAAACAAACAAAAAAAATTTACTTTACATACTGACCATTTTCCCCATCATTAATGTAGTTTTCAGATACATTTTCCGTCTTTGTTTCACTTCTACTGCTCTGAAATCATCTTGAAACTTGCTGCAGGGAGAAAGAGACAGAAATGTATGCTCTTATTTTGAAGTGCCGTCTTCCCGTCTGTCTTGGTGGCCTTCAGGGGCTAAGAGGAGCATCAGTTCTTTTAATCTCGCTGTTGTGACCTTCAACCTAGTCGGCCGCTCGAATCGCTGCTCATCTTCTCATCGAAGGCCTCGCTGGAATCCTTTCAAAGTAAAAGTCCATCCAACTTGAACCTGAAGAAGAAGATGCTCGGTGGTTCAGCCGGATTCAGATCAAAGAAAGCTCAAGCTGCTCATTCAGCCGTTATCAGGAGACACACAGCTGGCAGATGAAAGGACGACACTCAGGATTTAAAGGCAGTGTTGTTATCAGACTGATGATCATGCAGGTGGATAAATTCTGCTGAGACGGTGAATTTGATCATGACCAACAATCGGAGGACCTATTTATTTCTGGGGAATGTCGTAGGCCGCATGACGAGAGTCTCTGTTCCACGACCGGATGTCGAGGTGTGAGAATTGCTACAAATGCCGATGGGATTTAGTTTGAGGTTTTTCTTACTTCTCTCTCTATCCACAAGGGAGCAGATCAAGGCTGAAGTATTCCATGTTGCGAAAACATAAACAAGTAAACATGGCGACACATGCGTTGGCGTCGTTCATGTCGAGACACTGACGTACACGCCCCACAGAACGGCCTCCCGTTGTGTTTGTGCTGTCGTTGTTGTGGTGGTTTTGTTCCGAGTCTGCAACATATGGAGTCCAGCCTGGCGACGCCAAAGAAAGGGAAAAAAAACTATTTTTGTGCTCATAATTTATACATTTTAAGAGCGTAAATAAATTGTTCTTTGTTTGAGCAATTCAATAACTGATTTGATCCGATCCACACTTCATATGTTATTCATTTGTGAGCAGGACTTATACATTATTTGCACTTTATTGTGTTTTTAATTCCCCATGACACTTTTTGAACTCAACAGAAACGTGATAAACAAAACGGGGCAGAGATGAATGCATTAAATAAAAAAAGAAGAAGAACAAAAAGAACAACAACAGCCAGAGTCAAACACTGGTCAAGAGATAAATATCTCAACAACCACATGTCACACGTCCATTGAACGCGCTGCAGATGTTCCTGCTCTCCAGATGGTGAACCGTTTACATTTTAATGACCCCACCACCTTTTCCTCTCGTGCCACCCCGAGGACAAAACACTACTAAGAATAGATAAAGTGCTGATATCTGAATGATACCTGCTGGTCAGATTCCTCCAGTCTTCCGCTCTGTCTTCGGTCCTCAGGGATCCTTTGGTGTCATTATTCAGAGTCCAGCTCGCTATCTTTCACACCCGAACCTGAACTCTTGGACCTGCAGCAGAAAGCCAACAACTTGTTGTTCTCCGTCTCTCTCTCTCTCTCTCAGGATGAGTCGAGGTCTCGCTCCGAAAGGGGGGGGGGGGCTTTTTTTTTTTATCGAACGCTCACAAAAAAAACACGGCTAAAAAGTGACAGTTTTACACATCGCAGCTGCGCTGCTGGGACACTTTGCGGTTCAGCCCCAAATAAAGAAGAGGTGTCTTCGGTGCTGTTAGAAACGAGTGACGGCACCCAATTAAATTAAACGACTGGCTGTTAGAGTTGGAAAGGTTCCACCTCTTCAGTCTGACAACCCAGCAGGTATTTCGTGGTTATTTTTGCTCTAGAGGATTGAATTTCTTGAATTTCCTAGAAAGCCTCAGGCAGCTCTCAAATATCTAAATTTGTGGTGCGACTGTTATGTTTCTGTATAAATGTATACATTTTCCTGTATATTCAAGTCCCTCAAAGAAAAAACAAGATAATAGTGAAGCGCATGTCAACGTGCGTGTTTATTTGTGCATAACAATCTATTCAGCTGAACAATATTGTTTTTGTTTCTTTCTTGGACCAGACAAAAATGTTCTCTATATGAATTTTAAAATGTGTTGATAGTGTATTTTTGCACATAGGCAGGCAAATTAATGTGTGTGTGTGTGTGTGTGTGTGTGTGTGCACGTGTGTGTATGTACCCATCCCCCTCAAAAAGGGCTCGTCCTAAAACCAATCCGAACACCGCTTGCTCCTGAAGACAGAAGGAGAGGTTGGGGGCCTTTTTACGTGTCTGGTCAGGAGTCTCATAATCAAATAGTTACAAATAGCAGCTATTTATTGATGTGATTTTGATATTTGAGTGTGTAAAGTTACATTGTCATTCGTTCATCACCAGTAGTTTAAATGTCTTAACACATTTTTATTCATTGTACAAATGTGGCCCCATCGCCTCACCCGTTTCTTTAAAAGTTTTGCCCCAGTCTGATTCTGCTCTTACAAACAGGCTAAACGAGAACATATATAATAGATGATAAAATCTGAGATTTAAGCTGCGTCATGTGAAGAAGGAACATGAACGGAAAGAGAGAGGCTTCAGTTGATGTGAATTCAGTCTGACAGGACAAAAGTAGAAGATTAGGATTAAAGCTTGATTCTCTGATGTTGTTCCAGCCCCCTATAATCTCTACATTTCCACTCAGCCTGTTGATGTCTTCAAACTTACCTGTGCATTAAAAGTAGTCTGGACCACGAACCCTGTTTACGGGCCTAATTATACCCTGTATGAATATTTCTCTATAGCACACGAGTTGCAGGTCAAAGGTCAGGGTGGATGCTGGGTCTATAATGTGCAAATGTCACGTACTTCACTTATTTCTATTTTCTGCTCCTTTATACTCCACTAAACTTCATAAATATTGTACTTTTCACTGAACTACAAGTATCTGACAGCTATCGAAAGTACATCTCCGCCAGGTGTCCCCCCCCCCCCTCCTCCCAAACAAAGAAGAAGAGTTGAATCTCATGCTTGTGTCCAGATGGTCACCCACAAGTTGCAACAACATGCGAAAAGGACCCATTCTCCCCCCCAGTGCCTCACCTCAACCATCTTGGGAGAGTTTTGCAACTTGTGGGTTACCGAGCCTCCCTGCTCCCTCTCAGAAAATTACAACAAGGTTTTTGTCATCTGGTATCATGCCTAACGTTAGTGGATAATAACATTTAGGGTATGGAATTAATTAGCAGTTTTTGAGCCGCGACAAACGGCCACAATGTGGCCTGCAACAGAATAGATAAAGGGTTTGTTTTTGGGCCTGGCGAATTGCAATAAATGCATTTAGCTATTGAAGGAGTTGTTGTTACCTTGCGGGCCATCGCGGGTGATTAAGGAGTGAGGAGTCACACGCCATCGATGGCATCAAACAGTTATCACAGAAAGAGCATAGCACAGAACATCCAGTCTTAAATGAGCACAAACAATATCAGGCTGCTCGGTCCAGTAGTATGTGAGATTAGCTGTGGACAGACAGACAGACAGACACCCTTGACTTAGATAATGAGCTCCACCTTTACCATGGCATGCTTTTTTATTTCGGCGCCTTTGTTAGCTAGGTTAGAGCAGAACCGGCTGCGTGAGCCAGATCTTTTCTGTCTAATATTGTTGTGAACCCCACCCGTCACACGGGGAAAAAAAAAATAGGCGACACTCTAGATGTGCCTGCAGCCGAGGTTCCAGCCATGAAAAGCAGGAGGTTTGGCGATGCACGCGCTCTGATAAGGTGGGCGACGTGGCCCGGGCGTAACAGAGTATTTATACACTGTAGTATTACTATTTTTTTTTACTGAATTAAAAAATCTGAATGCGTCTTCCCCCACTGGGGCAGGAGAAGTTGCGATATATATCAGACAGAACAAAGGTCTGTGCCCAGGCAACAGCAGAAGCACTACAATAGATGTATGAAATGACGACGTCAATGTGTCTCCGGTAGTTAAATTAATCAATAATTGACGTACGTTTGTATGTTTTATGTATTTCAAAGTGTGGATTTTTTGGTGTGTGTTATTGCAGCTCGGGATATGGGTAATGTCTCATCGGTGATGTCATAGCTCTCCACAGGAAATGACATGGGGCTTTTATGAGTCAGAGGATTTTGTTCATATGTAGAAACAATGGATTTACAATTAGATCGCTGTGTAATAGCTATGCTATCTGGTCCTCGCATGGTTCAGGGCGAGTTCAGAGCAGCAGATATCAATCATTTTGAGGAGACACAATGCTCCAGCTGGGGACTGAGGTCACATGATGCCGGCTCGCAACGTTGGTAAACAATTTTAATCGCAAAAAAAATAAGGAACATTTAAAACACTTGTGTATTTCACTCTATGAATACTGAACAAACACTTTCCCAAAAGGCAACAGGTTTCAAGACTATAATGCAGCTCTTGTATACATACTATGAAATTTGAAAATACAATATTCGGCTTGCTTTTTCCTCATTCAATGGCACATCTGTGTGATGCACTTGTGTGTGTTTTCATGTCTTTTTATTCATTCTCTCTTGAAAAGAATATCTCAGTGATACTACCCAAATAAATAAAGTTGAAATAAATGTGTCCTCATCACTCCCAAACACAATATATCCCAAACAGGACTATATATATATACTGTATATATATAGTCAATCTTCATCCACTCTCAGCATTCACCAGGACATTAAATCACAGAAACACTGCTGAGGGGTTACGCTGTGTATTTCTATCATTTATTTATTTAGCAAACAAAGGTATCAGTTTTGTCTGGATAAAGCTTTTTCTCATCATTTTCTAACTCTGTATTAAGACTTTGTTGTTTGTTTGGTGGAACAAATGCTTGAACCGAAGCTTTTATGGTTTAAGAACCTGGAAACAGATTATTGGGAGACTTTATCATGCAGTCTACTGATAATATGTGGAGAACAAATAAACTTGGTCCCCCAGTCCACCACAACATGGTCCATAAAAAATAAAAATGGTTTGTGGTCAACCCACTGAGGAGGACCCAGGGGAAATGTAGAAACTAGAGCACAGCTAAGCTCTTTTGGAACATTAATGGTTTCTTAATGTTTTTCCAAATTGCACGGCACAAATGTGAACACACACTGGTTCAAGATAATAAGCAGATTTCTTTTTTTACAGGATCAGAAAAGAGGGATGTTGTTCTATAAATGAAAAATGAGATGATGTGAGTTTGTTTACCGAATGAATGGGTTTGTATAAAGAGTCACTTCCAGAAAAAGGAGTGAATGTGAAACATAAAAGTGAAGCCGTTGGTCACACTGTCAACCAGAGTTTAGCAGACAGGAAGTGATGAGACAAACAGCTCAACATTAACATTACAACATTACAGTAAACACACATCAACACCATGCAGAACAGATTAGATGGAGGGTCTATGAGGGGTTTTTTTAACCAGCAAACTGGACAACAGGCAGGCAGCTCACATTCTTACAGACGGGCTCCTTGTCTATAATACATATACTATATATACATATAATAATAAATACATGTAAACATTATGCTTTTTAACCAGCAAACCGGACAACCAGGGTCTATGAGGTTTCCAAACACATATTCCACACACATTGTCACCTTGTTACCAAAAAGCTCCAGGCATATTAGGCTCCTGAGTTCATTTAAATAAAAAACGGTGTGGGGTCCACCCTCTTGGGCTCCACGAGGGAGGTGGGCCCCATACTGTTTGTGTGCTCCTTGTCTACGGGCCCCACAAACTCATATCTACGAGTGTGCAAACACATACACACACACAGAGGGGAGGTCTGTGGTTACCCTAAACACACCTTATCTCACGTCTGTAACCCTATGACTCATCACACACACATGTTGATAGTTGGCTTTATTCACCACAGCTGTTCATTGACTCTGATTGAAACCACACTGTGTGTGTGTGTGTGTGTGAGTGAATTTGTTATATTTAAATTTAAGTGTAACCTCTTGTCATTAACGTTCATGTTCAGACCTCAAAGTGCATCGAACTCCATGTGCCAAATACTCAGCAGAGCACCAAATGTGGATTCATCCACTGCTGACAGTAGTACCCAAAGAATGCACTATTTCCTCTTATAGTTCCAACATTATTGTATTGTAGGAATAGTTTGATATTTTGGAACTCTTCTTCTCTAAGAGTCGGATGTTCATTATCATCAGTAAATGTGAGGCTACAGCCAGCAATGGGTTAGCTTAGCATAACATAAAGACTGGAAATAGGGGAAGCAGCTAGCCTGGCTCTGTCCAAATTCAACAAAGTCCATTATTTCCTCAACTTAAATGTTGGTGGTCTGTGATGAGAGGACACCGTGTTTGACCCCTGACCCCAAACAGGAAGGAGGCAACAACAAAACTGCAAACAAGGAAATTCTCCCTCCGAATGATCTCATCCGTCTTCCTGACTGACTCTTTTGCAGGAACTGGTGTGCGTTCGTGCAGCAGCGTGTGGTCACCAAGGCGGTAGCGTGTGGAACAGAGAAGTACACCATCAAGTCTCAGAGTCCATGTCCGAGTGGGACGCCCGACTGTCAGCTGATCATGTGAGTACACAACAACAAGTGTCAGTGGGGAAGTGAGGAAGTAGTAGAGGAAAAGTCCTGAAGGGGGTCACTATAGTCATCCTTTTACAGTAGTGTATGAACGTGTGTACAGACACAGCAGTATCCCGGTTATTATACGATTTTGAGAGTATTTTGGTGTGTGTGTGTTTGCCAGCAGCTAAGAAGTATTCATAATCCTTCACTTCAGTAAAAGTACTTATACCACTCCTTAAATATATGTTACTTCAAAGTTTGTAATTGTAATTGGTAAAAATGTCATTAAAATATTAGAAGTAGAAGAAAATAGTCCAATGGGACCGTTATATATACATTTATACATTATATCATCAGATTATTATTATTTAATGCATTTATGTAAAAGTAGGATTTTCCTGCATGTTTCCATTAATTGATTAACCGTTTGGTTTGTAAAAATAGTGAAAATATTGCGAAATTCCATCCCAATTGCAAAAAGTCCAAAGTGTACCTCACATCCTGGGCAACTAAAAAAAACATATGAGTTTAATAATAATAACAGGTTGGATAGTAATGTATTATTTGCATTAGACTAAATTAAATTAATTTATTTGCCATATGCACAGAGAAGCAGTATCAATGCAAAATGCATTAAAAAGAAAATCATGCAAGTAAAAATGAGCATCCAAGACATAAAATAGAGCAGAAAGTAATACATGTAATTGCAGTCCTACAGGTCAGTGCTGTTAAATCATTCTTCATGTTTTGCTTCGTGAAATAAAAACATGAGCAGTGTGATTTTATTACTGTTGAAATTCTTCTTCTTCTTATAATTATTCTCAGTAATTCCTGTTTTTTGAGAATAAATACAATCCAGTGGACGGAGGAATTAGACCTGAAGCCTTTTTATGCAGGGGATCAAATCCTCATTTAGAAAGGAGGACTGAACAGAACCTTCTCAGTTAAAAGGAGGAATGTGTTCGGATCTATTTTCAATACAAAACATCAGTTTCTAAATCCATAAACCTCTCAGATCTCGTTTATGGATACCCAAAACTAATTTCACTGTCAATCTGTAGTTTATCTCAGGTGCATTTACTGAAGTACAAATTCAAGGTGATTGTACTTTGAGCATTTCCATTTAATGCTACTTTATACTAGTACATTATCTGAATATTTCTTTCATTGCTGATTATCCATAAGTTGTAATGTGGGGAATAATAAACAAAGCTAATGTACAGGAGAAGATAATAATACAGTGTGCCTGCATTAAAACTGACTGGAACGGTTAATAAAACCACCAAACTAAGAGACATTTCCTGAAACCTGATCCACAGTCACAGCATCTCATTAAAAAACTTAAATTAGATTTTCCACATTTTTTTGTGTCCACTTTAGCTGAAGGATCAGATGGACACGACGCAAAGTTTATCCAAACCATTTGCACTTAGGGAACCTTGCTGAAAGCCCCTTAGAGGAGGAATCCACACTGTCAAACAGATTCCAGTTGGATTCCAGTTCCACGGAAGGTTTCAGGGTTTTTTCATTTCTTCCCCGACAGCAGCAGAGATCTGATCTGAGATCAGATCTCCGTCCTCTTGTTCCAGCTGCTTTCTGTCCCATCAATGTTGTGATTTCAGGTGTGTTTCAGTTTGAAATGTGAGTTGTGGCTTCAGCGTATCTCTGTGTGTGTGTGTGTGTGTGTGTGTGTGTGTGTGTGTGTGTGTGTGTGTGTGTGTGTGTGTGTGCGTGTGCGTGTGTGTAAATGTGCAGGTACAAGCTGTCCACCCGGCCTGTCTACAGGCAGAGGCAGCAGATCTCCACGGCTCTGCTGTGGCGCTGCTGTCCGGGACACGGAGGACACAACTGTGAGGACGCAGGTGGGTCGGCACGCGCGTCGCTTTGTTGTTTACCTGTGAAGGAAGAAGTCCTCAGGTCAGATCTGTTACTTCAGTACAAGCGGTGATACCACGGGGGTAGGAACACTCTGTTATTGGTGAACGTCCTGAATCAGCATTTACGCAATAAATACCGATAGTTGCAGTTCTGGTTTCAGTGTGTTTCTCAATAGAAACTCGACCTCTCGTTCTCCCTGTTCTAATTTTCTCTCCAGGAGTCTATTTTGGCAATAAAAAAGCTGAACTTTGGTATCGCTCAAGAATTTTATTCAGTCCAGATTTTGAATGTGTGTGTGTGCGTGGGGGGGAACTGCAGTGTTATCTAAAGAAGGATGTCGTCTCTCCTATTCTCAGCCTTTTGTTTGTATTGAAACTCAAAGTTTATCAAGGAAAGTACAAACATATTTCCTTTATCACGAATACATATATGTTTATGTTTATGTTTCCAGTGTGTTTAAACTTTAAAGCTTGTTGTGTTTGACTCTTGACAGTCTCTGATGCACAACTGGATTCTGGAAGCTCGGCTCTGATTGAAGGATCTGAAGACGTGAGAACAGAGCTCCTCGTTCGAGGTACGAGGACACCGCTCACCTTCCAGACGCGTCCGAGATTCAGCTTTTTCCATCTGAGATCTGGCCTTGTTAAAACACACACACACACACACACACACACACATACACACTTGGTTAACAATGTCAGAGCAGTCTGATTCATTCCTGCTTCTTTAACAAAGCGAGGAAGTTGTGATACAGTAGAGTGTTGCTAACCCCCGCACATCACACCCCCTCCATCCTCAGCCTGTAACACACGGTGACTCACACACACCAAGAGAGTGGGCGACAGCACCAACACGGTGACACACTGTACACTACAGAGAGGTCAGAGGTCACAGCAGCTTGACAGTGGATGGATGTTACTGTGACCTGATGAAGTAAAGGAAGCGGGAGCGGACAGGAGGTTTGTTTGTTTTAACTTGGGCCCAGCACAGTCGGGTGGGGGTTAGACGACCGCTCTGTGCTCGTGATCCTGGTGAAGGACGTTTCAGACGTTGAGGAGTGGATGATGATGAACGGTGTTTGTGTATGTTGACCTTCAGATGGCTGAGATGACCATGACTAGCGTTAATGGGCCTTTCATGCTTTTAGATCGTAAATGGAAGTTTATTTTGAAAAGACCACGTGCAGGTAACGAGCGTTACGCGTTGTCGGCTCTCGTAGGAGAACGCACAAAAATAAAGGTGTAACTTTCTGTAAGATATCATACGAACGGTTGCATGAGGATACGTTGTCAGCGCTTATTCCTTCGTCCAATTCCAATAGTGCTAACGGCTAACGGCTAACCGAACTACCAGCACACTCACCGCTGAGTACAGTTTGGTGAGTTCAAGTTTGTCTCGGCAAGATTGTGTGACGTGTCTTATACGAAGACTCTGACTTAATTGCCTGCGTTTTATGTTTTCTTTTGTTTTTGATTTTAAATGAAGTGCGTTTTACGACGTGGAGTTAGCTCGTTGTGAGTTGTATTCAATGGTCACCTGATGGAGACCTGCACTCTACTGAGTGAGCCTTTATAGTCACGCCTTGTTCTCGGCTTTTCTTTGTGTCCCTGAAACAGGAACTGATATAAATCTGCACACACTTTGATGCTAAACTTCTAGTTTCTTTAACGACTGGTGATTTCTTCTCTTCTTATTTACCTGGATGTGTCTCTTTCTGCCCTTTCAGTTGTCAGTCTGGTGGAATCATTGTGCAGCGTTTTGTCCTCCATATACAAAATAATATCAGTAGTGTACATAACATGACATATTTGTACCATGAGCGAGAACTCTGAGAATCAAAACAGTGTGCTTTTGGAAAGAATTCAGACTAAAATAGATCTTTGGCCTTTAGGGGCTTGATTTAACAAAGAAAGACAAACAAAGAGCCAGTTACACACACACACACACACACACACACACACGCACACACACACGCACACACACACACACACACACACACACCTCCAATGGTACAGTCCACTCCCACCACGCCTCCGATTGAACCGACTTCCTGCGAGCTGAAGTCAACGTAATTAAATTATCAACAGAACTGCGGCCCCGCAGAAACAGACTGGACACAATAACAGGAACACCTTAAAATACAAACACCTCAGAGGTGAGTCATCACAATCAACTTTACAACCTGTTCACACACACAATGGATGTGTTTATGTCGAGAGAGTACAGAAGCATACCGCTGAAGTTTGCAGTTAAAACATTTAAATAGCTCTACATGTTGAGTCAAAATGGCTTTTTTTGTGGCTGTAAACATTTTTAATTGAAGATAAGAAAGAAAATGAAACACTGAAATAAGTTGAAGTGGCAGTTACAATGAAAGGTTCTGCCATTAAACCTGAAACTATAAAAGTCTCTGTGTGTAATTTGCATTTTGCGTTGAAATATCGTCACCTTTTGAGTTGATACTTTGCACTTATTAGCAAACAGCTGTTTAAGACCAAACTGTGTTCATTCCCAGAAATAACTTAAATCCTGGATTTAATCAAAACCAGGACGCTAATGTGGATTAATGCAGCGCAACATCTCACTGATGGAGATATTCCATTATTTTGGACTACCTTCATCCCTCGCACAACATATTGTCTTTCAAACATCGTTATTATAATATAATAATATTGATTATGTACGCCTTCAAAATCAGAGCGACTGCTTTTTGCCGCGGGGAAACGTTTTCACAGGAAAACGGATTTTGGTCTCAGCTGATGAGCTGAAAATAACGGAAACAGATTCGATGACTCTGCAGGACGTCCTCCTCTTTTTGTTTCATCTCCAGTGTGGGGTATGTGTGCCCTGCACGCGGACTGCAGGTCACTGCTACGGAGCTCCTTGTTCCTGCTGTCGCTCTGACTGAAAGTTTGAACAATGAAATCCCCGAAATGCATCGGCCTATTTCCCATCAGCCCCCTCTGTCTCACTCTCTAGATGTCTGCCTGACTTCCTCTCGATCTCGCTCTCTCGGTTAATTTCGGTTAAAAAAACATGAATAATAAATACAGTAAGTAAAAAAAAAAGAATTACAAGAAAGAAGCCGATAGTTCATACAATTTTAAGATAACTTGTTTATAATTGGTTGTATTCGTGTTCAGGGTGTAATATTCAAACAAGGCACATTTAGAGACAGACAACCATCCAAACCTACGGACAACAGGCTCCACATAGACCCCCCCCGGGATCGGGGATCGAACCCCCGGCCCCTCTTGTGAGGATATGTGAGGTCACCGTGCAGCCCGATATCCAACATAAACTTCCTCATTGATTCAATTGTTATTGAGCGGCAGGTGTTATTACTGCCAGACCACATTTATGGGCCAATATGTATCGTATCTCTAGTGCGCGTTCAGGTATTTGACATAAAAATCATCTTATCTTCCAGCTTTCTTTTGATGGTTTGTTTCATATCTGATGACTGTGTGAACAGGATGTGATCAGTTAAGCTGTCTCGTAAACACACACTCAAAGTGTTTCTAATTTGTAACGTAACTAAAAGGCTGTCAGATACATATTTCCCTTTGAGATGTGGTGGAGCAGAATCGTAATGTTCTTTTCTTCACGTTTCTATCCGCCTGCGTGTGTTTCAGATCTGCAGCAGCAGCTCCAGAAGCAACGCGGCGACCCGGACAGCGAACAGAACGACCACCAGGCGCTGTATGACGCCGGTTACCAGGACAACCAGCACAACCAGCACAACACCACAGACACGGCCCTGGACCTGGACCCACCCCTGGACCTGGACCTGGACCTGGACCTGGACCTGGACCTGGACCTAGACTTGGACTTGGACCACCACCACAACCCCAACCCTCATCCCACTCCTCAGCACCCCACGGACACGTACGACCACCACCCCCACCAGCCCATCCAGCACCACCCCCACCAGGACCACCAGCACCACCCCCACCAGCCCATCCAGCACCACCCCCACCAGCCCATCCAGCACCACCCCCACCAGCCCATCCAGCACCACCCCCACCAGGACCACCAGCACCACCCCCACCAGCCCATCCAGCACCACCCCCACCAGGACCACCAGCACCACGGGCAGCAGAAACACCATCTTCCTGGTGAGTTTTGATCAAATATGATGCTTTTCCTGCTTCGACCAATCAAAACGGCTGCTGGAGAAACGTTCTAGCTGTTTCTTTTGGTCCAAGGAACGTGAAGTTAAAGGTGAATATTTTGGAATGAGGATTGGCTGTAAGAGGAATATCTGCCTGTTCAGGTGTTGACCTCAGCAGTCTTTTTACATGATGACATTTTATGTTTTTACAGATGTTTCCTTGTAACGTATTCGTAATATTGTTGCGGTTGAGACTGACAAACATTGTTAAAGTGTCATTTTTGGAAATAATCCATAAAAAAAATTAGATCCATCCCAACCAGCTACACATAATGATCCAACTACTACATGATGATCATTAAGGTTTGTGTGTGTGTGTGTGTGTGTGTGTGAAGGCAGTTGGTGTTGATAATAATAATAATAATGTCTCATTCATATCCTATCAGAGACTTATAACGCTGAGCTGCAAATGACACCTCCGGTAACCACAGACACACACACACACAAACACACATGCACACACTTCCTCCACAGGAAATCCTCTCTTTCTTCTGTCTCTCATACATTGTGTGCGTGTGGACTATAAGATGACACTATATTACACCTCCTGTGTCACCAGACCAGCATGAGCATTACATCACACACACACACACACACACACACACACTTCCTCTGTCCTGTATGGAGCTTGTTTGGGGATCGGCCTTGCTCTCAGGTTCCCACAGTGCTCAGTTCTTCCTGACCTCTGACCTCCCACCGGCCAGCATTACATCATCCTTAGAGGAACATTCTGCAGCTCCGTCAGTGCCTTCAAATCCTTCGTCAGTTTCTTTCCTTCCCGGCCACCACACAGACCGGCAGGACTGTTCGGAAAAACCCTGCATGTATGTTTATTAGAGGATAATCAAGCACTAGAATGTGTGTGTTGTAATATAAAGTATATTAAGTATGACGAATTACCTGTTAGCTGTTTACGACGCACCCACGGATGTACCGACAACTATCACTGCATCACTTTGATACTGAAGAAAGCCTAAAAAAACATTATGATTCTAATCTAAAAATATGTGTATTATGCCTGTGTGTTGAGATGTGACTCAACACTGACGTTTTGCTGCAGATTGTTCAACAAATTGTCATAAAAGCAGAAATCTATTTTAAACTTTAGGCGAACTAACCGGGTGATAAATACAGAGGTTTCCATTCTCTTCAGTGTTCAGTTAGCGGCTGTGTTGTCTCTGTTTCCCCACGCGTCTCATTAAAGTATCGCCTTACTTTGTTAATTGTGACATTTACAACAACACGTCAGAAGAAAGAAAACTGAACCCGCAAGTCGTTTTGTCCGGACAGGAAGTCGACTCGTCTCCGGGTTCGTAAATCACACAATCATTAGATGGAAACACTGCCAGCTGACCGGGGTGCGTTGGATTTCAACCTCCAAACGCCCCCGCCTCCAAGCTGGAGGTGACCTGGAACTTCCTGTCGCAGCGTGGGCTCACTGTACTGTGACCTTTGACCTCTCAGGATACTGCAGCATGTGGTTGAGATGGGTCTGTTGTAATGAAAACAGGTTGTGTTGAAAGCATGTGTGTGTGTGTGTGTGTGTGTGTGTGTGTGTTTAAGGTGGTCGTGTCTGGACTGTGTCTCTGGAGGACAGCGACAGCAGTGACCCAAGGCAAACACACACTCACGTTTGTATTTCTATACCTGTGGGGACCCTCATTGCCCTGATGCATTCCTGATCCCCCCTCCCCCCCCACACACACACACCCTCACCCTAAACTGAACCAATTCAAGCAGCCTTTCGAAGAAGTGAAGACTGGAAAAATATAAATATCCTCACTTAAAAAATAAATTCCTAATTTGACAAGAACATGCTGCGCGACGTTTGTGATTGCGTCACATTAGCTGTGTTAGTGAAACATTGTTTTTCTTTTGTCCCCTAAAATGTTTGACCATTCTGATTTTATGTACATATATATATAGTACGTCTAGACCATGCTCTATATATATATACACATACTGAGACCCAACATTTGCCAATTCATGAGAAAAGCTCCCCTTTAAAGGGTAGAAATGTTGGCTCTGGGTGGGCGGCCATCTGCTTAGACTGGTTGGATCAGACTCTGTCAGCAGAAGTTTCACGTGTGCTGGAGTCTGCTGGTCTGACTTCATCTTTTTTTAGGGTGGAATAGATTGGCACCGGGGTCAGGGAAGATGTCTTACTATGGTGGGTCACGTTATGACGCAAAACTCGATGCTGAAACTATATCGGGGGCCTTGTGAAAGACGCGCGGCATCTCCCTTTTTTGGTTAAAGCTGGTCGGAGGCTGTTTTAGGATCTTTCTACTCGGGTATATTTTGCTCCACAATATATAACGTATACAATATATTATTTTCCTTTCACCCATTATCAGTTAAATGCAAGTTAGTAAAAGCATCAAGTATAAAACATATATACTCAAGAACAGTACTTGAGTAAATGTATAATTTTCTTTATTTTATTTTGTATCCGTATATATATATATATATATATATGTATACATCCCATAATCACGTGACTTTGTATTCACATTGGTCACAGTTATTGTCTGCTGGTGGCTGTAAAAACAGGGATACCCGAATGTTAATATCAGAAAGCTGAAGGCCAGTTTCAGTGGATGTGATGGAAATCTGGTGGCTCGTCCACCGGGAGGAGATTTAACGATAGAAACATCATCAGGATGCAGATAAAGAGCAGGAAACGTAAGCACAGTTGGTGTTTGTTTCCAACTCCAGAGATAACAACAACACTCGGGATCAAATGGATCCACGGAGCCCCGAAGGCGTCTCTGGAGGACCGGCAGCGTCCTGCGGTCAGTGTGTGTTCTGGCTTCACCGTCGGACCTCGACTGAACCAACAGAGACAAACTGGGAACACTCATCTTATCTCCCATCGTCTGCTCTGCTGGAAACTCGGCCGGTGTCATTTTTGACTCGCTCTCCGATGGTCTTTCTGTGCGACACCATCGGTGTGTTTTCGGAGGCCTCGGAGCCGTTTTTAGGTGTTTTTGTTTCCCTGCTGGAGCGTTTTTTTTTTCCGGGCGTATGGTTATGCTGTGTTTATATTCCACTTTAGAGCGAAGCCAACCAACTACCCGTCCCCAGAGAGCCGTGAATAACCAGACAGTGTGTGTGTGTGTGTGTGTGTGGGTGTGTGCTCGTTAAGATTACATTTGTGTTTTTGTGAGTGTGGCTGGGTGCATGAAAATATATATTTTTTTATTTTAGCTTTTCTAAAAATGCTGAAGTCTGGTTTCATATTTTCCCAGAGGACGAATCCTGATCCATATTATGATCTGCTGTTCACTGTATTGCGACACCGAGAGGTTAAACGATAATATAGCCACCATTCTAACTGTATGCATGATTCTGGTGGCAGTATTAATTCTTTTAAATATTAAAATATTGCACATTTGGCATTGCTGTGATTCAATATTTTAGTTTGATCATAATATATATTTGTTCATAAATATGTTAGCTATTTTTAGAGTCAAATATGGCTATTTTGGAGCCGGGGATATGGGCAGCGGATCATTTTTAGTGAGAGTTAGATAGTTATTGATGATCAGTGGATGTTTTTTGGTCATCAGCCTCGAATGAAAACCATTTCTGTAATTTGTCATTTCTTTTTTTTTTTTAGTTGATGAGGTGGATGCTGACACCCTCCCGTACCCAGAGCCCCCTACTGCCCTCCCCGTCCCCGACATGATGGCCCTGGTCATGTCCCAGCTGCAGCCGCTCCTGCAGGGCTTCAACCACTCACTGGAGCTCCTGAGCCGGCAGGTAGGGGACCTGGTCCGCGACGTGGCCGAGCTGAAGAGCGACCAGATGGAGGTGGAGATGCAGTCCGGGCCCCCGGCCGGCCCCGAACTCGACGAGGCAGCGGAGGAGCGCCTGGATGCCAAGATGGATGAGGCGTTTCAGCATGTCAGGGAGGTCCAGAGGCAGATGGAGGGCCAGCGGACAGACATGGAGAACAGGCTGCACTCCCAGCATGCAATGCTGCACTACAACCTCACCAGCTTCAAGACGGACATCGACATGAAGCTGAAACGCCACCAGAAGATGTTGCAGGTCCGTGGACAACGGGGGCAGATCCTCTATTCTCTAATGCTTTTCATTTTGTGTTTCATTAATAATTTTAAAGCAATGAATTCTTCCTTTACTTCATCCGATTTTACAGAAAATGAAACCAAATTAAATGTTTAAAAAGGTCTTATCTTTCTCTGGTTAGCAGACAAGACATTTTACATTTTATTTTGTAAGTAACAAAGCATTTTAATGCTCATGGAGGTGTAGTCAGCAGATTTATTTAAATATCTCTATTTGATAAGGATTATTAAACACCCTCACAGCCATATAACTGCTGTCTCTGATCCCAGCTCAACCTGCAGGCCATGAATACTACACTAACTGAACTGAAGCTGGACCAGGATCAGACCACTGAGTATCAGCTGGAGGATTGGACCACCGAGGATCAGCTGGAGGATCAGACCACTAAGGGTCCGCAAGAGGATCAGACCACTAAGGGTCCGCTGGAGGATCATCCCCCTCCTCCCTCCCTGCTTACCCCCCACCCGCCGCTGCAGCCCTCACACACCTCGGCGCTCTGGGAGGCCATCGAGCGACTGGACAACATGGTGGTCAACAACACAGTGAAGGTGGGTCGAACCAAAACACATGTATTCCCTCTGGATCTGCTTTACCCATAATTCTGTTCACAGTCGCTGTCAGCCATGATCAATCATTACAGCCCCCCCCCCTCCCCCAAGGACTGCAAAACAGATTTAGAGCAATTATTAGATGTTACGTTATGTTATATTAGTGAATAATTGTTTTTGTGCTCAAGATACAACTTATTGAGTCCTTATGAATCATCTATCAGACTTACAGACACAGTATGACTGAAGTCAACATTCAGCGGCACACAAAACAAGTTATTTATTTGAATGCAGCAGAAAGTATCACACGTGCCTGTACTTTTTGCTTTTATGATATAATACATAATATAATACATGACATCAACAAAACAGGTGACAAGCTACTAAAGAAATGAGGAAAAACAAAATGTTTAAAAGCCGAGTTAGGTACATAAATAGATGCCTCACCGCGTGGTCGTGCAGGTGGACGGCCTGATGGAGGACATGGAGGTGACGTCGGGGGACGTCCAGCTGCTGAGGCGAGACTTCAAGGAGCTGGAGAAGCACATCAACCGGACGGCCCGGACCAGTCAGGTCCAGTTCATGGAGACGGGGCTGGAGGTGGAGGCGGCGAGGGAGGCGGTGTTGTGGCAGGTGGGCGAGCTGGTGGGGAACCTCAGCCGGCAGGGCGAGCGGCTGCGTGAGATGGACGTGGACGTGGACTATTTGTACGATGCCTTCTACAAGCAGAACTCCAGCACGGACTGCGACTGCAAGGGCCTGAAGGCCGCCATCGCTCGACTGGAGAGGGGCGTGGCTAACGTGACGGAGCTGGCCAGTTACAACAGATTGGCCCTGGCCGAGGAAAGCGATGAGGGGGAGGGCCAGTGGAGCGAAGCAGGCTACTGGGAGCCGGCGGTGGAGGCGCTCAAACGTGAACTCCAGCAGGTATGAAAAATAACACATTTGGATAAGTTTTCTACTAAAAATACATTTCTATAAAAATGATATCAGCTTTATATTGAGTTTCAGGTCATTGTTTATAGTAAAGGAGAAAAGGCCCCTAAAAGTTGAGATACCACCAGAGGCCCCAGAGCACAACCTCGTTTTCATAACTTACATGTTTGTAAAGACCAAAAACAATAATACTAATTGAAATGAAACCTCATTTCTCGCCCTCATCCCTGCAGGTGAAGGTCTTTCTGTCCACGCAGCGCAACGTGACCGAGACTCTGGATCAAAGCCTGAACCGGCTGAGCGGCTCGGTGGCGGTCGCCGTGGCCGAGGTCTCCGGCATGAAGGAGGCGGACCGGAAGCTTTTGGAGGAGATGCAACACCTGTCCGCCTCCTTCAGGTCTCTGCTGACAGACGCCATACGACACAGCGACGTGCTGGAGCTGCTGCTGGGGGAGGAGGTGCTGGAGTTCCTGGAGTGGCCCGTCCAGGATCAGGAGGCCCACTCCATCCCATCTATAAAGGAGCAGCTGAGGCTCCTGCAGGAGCAACTGAGAGGACACGGTCTGAGCATCACCTCCCTGCTGGGAAACAAGCCAGGTAGGACCCACCGGGAGGAAGCTTTAGTTGGTACAAAGAGTTTAATGTTAGTTAGAGTACAATTTAGAGGTACTTGTACTTTGCTTGAGTACTTCTACTGTATTCCACTCAACACATCAGACTTTAAAAGAATCTGCAGAGTAACTCAAGTTATCAAATAGATGTGGTGGAGTAGAAGTATTATTATTGATAAAGCTACCCAGCAGTATATACAATATTTAAAATGAGGTCCACCTATACCAGCTGCAACATGACAGTGATGAAAACATGAATATATATATATATATATATATATATATATATATATATATATATAACATGAAAATGTAATAATATTGTGTATATATTATGCTGAAATGGGTCATTCTGCATAATATGTCCTTTTGCATTTTGGTACTCGAAGTATATTTTGTAGCGAATGCTTTTTACTTCTTTAGCATCTTCTCTAGGCCTCTAAAGATCCGTATTCATCATAACCTTTATTTAACCAGGTGAATCTCAATAAGATTGGAAAGTGTTTTTGCTCAAATTCTAAAGACATTTCCATAATTTAAAGAACGTACACAAACAAAACCACAGTGTGATGCAAACATATACACATATGCCAAATATAATTAAATAAATGTATTTAGTCTCTTCACAAGCATATTTGAATCTACATTATGGGAGCATTGTGTGAAAATGGTCTGAATTTAAGTCAAATACAGCTTTGTAGCAGCATCTAGTGGCGGCTGGGAGGAACTACAACTCCACCGAGATAAATCCTGGAGAAATACAATCTGAGGCTGCAGATTAAAACAATGTTCCGTGTATCAACTCCTTTACGGAGTACAAACAGATTCAGATTCTTTGTTTCATCCCTGAACTCACAGGCAGCAGGATGTTGGTTTTCATATCGTGTCCCATCTACTCTCACGTGTGTTTGATTTAAACCCCCTTCACACACACACTTAGGCAGCCAGCTTTTAGTCAGTGTTTTACTTTTCTACAAGATGCTTTGGACTAATATTACTGCTGGGGAACCAGACGGTTCTCATTTCCAGGTTATCAAAAACATACTTTATTTTAAACGTCTTATCCTGAACCGAAGGGGTGAATGAAAACGTTTTGTTCATGTCATGTTCCCACCATGTGTACGGGAATGATCCCCGATAGCTCCCTCTGAGATGTAGTGCACACGTGTAGTTACATAAAATGGAAATACTGAAGTACACAAAATACAAGCAACATGAATTTGCACTGCAACTTGAGTATTTAAAGAATGTTTTGCCTTTATTAGAGAGGAGAATGTAAATTTAAAAAGGATGTTTTGATTCAGCATCTTAACCTTTTCACCCCAGTCTGTTTTAGGCTTCTGCTCGAAAAACATAAACAAAGGGCTATTTTGAATAATGTTGGTGTTATAATAAAAAGTACCGTAAACACTTGTGAGAATACTCCAGATGTGTAAATATCCGTCTATATGTTTACTGGTTAAGATTAAATGAAGATGGCACAAATTTAAAAAAGTTACAGGTTTGCCTTGTAAAAAAAACACTTATTATTATTATTGTGATTATCTCTTTGGAATGATGCAGCTAGTAGTTTTTTTTTTCCTAGCACAATATATGAACAGTATCTCTGCAAAGTATGACTTTTAAAAAGTGAAGCAGAACAGAATTAGAGCCTCGTTAGTAAAGACACTTTAGGCGAGGTCTCTAAAATGGGCATTTGGGCACATCTGTGCCATTTGAGTTTTCTCATGTACCAGATTAATATCTCACTTTTATATATTAGTAATGGAGTTCAATACATGCAAATACAGGATGAGACCACAAATTCCAGCTCTTTTTCTTTAATACAATGTCTCATTTCTCATTTCTGCATCCCAGGAGGTAAAGAGGAGAAACCATCTGCTGACCAGCCCTCCTCCTCCTCCTCCTCCTCCTCCCATCTTCTCTCCGACGACCGGCTCCCTGGAAGCATGAGGAGGAGCAGCGGTGGAGTTCAAGCCCGTGATCGCCAGCTGCTCCTCCTCCCCGAGGGGAGGCGTCCGGAGCACGGAGGAGACGGCAGTGACCTGTGGAATCTGGAGAAAAGAGTGGAGGAACTGAGGCTGAAGGTGCTCCAGCTAGAGGAGAAGTCCTGCAACACTTCAAGCGAGAGGGAGGATGCGCCCGGTGACGCGGAGGCTAAGCTGCAGGTGGAGGTGATGTGGCTGAAGAGGGGCCTGGAGGAACACCTGAGGGTGTTCAAGAACGTCTTCAGCAACGCCGACGAGCTGGCGGGATCCGATGCCACGCTGGAGCTCGACAAACTGTGGCAGCTGGTGAAGAACAAAGGCGGAAAGAAAGAGAAGAAGAGAGGAGGAGGAGGAGGGTCAGAAAGAGGAGGAGTTAACCATCGGAGCAGGAGGGAGACATCAGGTCAGTGGGGAGACTATGTTTTTGGTTAAGTAACTTTTTTCAAGTGATTGTAAAATATCTCATAACAATTTCACATCTTAATTGCCGTCTTAAAAAAGTCACAGTATCGTGTGCCATATAGATGTCATAAAAAGTAGTATGTTGTAAAAGAAAGCTATGAAATTAATCAGAATAGTAAGTTTTGGGAGATTTCATAGAATAGTAGAGCATGCCATGAAAATGTAATAAAAGTTGCATTAAAAAGTCATAGTATGTCGTAAAAACAACCACAAAAGATACGTTTTCAATAAAGAACTCATCTGTAGGACAAGTATTCTTGTTTGTGATCCCAGTAGATTTTGCTTGTGGTTCGTCAAGAGACCTTCTACAGACTCCTGACCCTCCTTTTGCTCTCCAGGTGTTGCTCCCGTCCCGCCCAGCCTATCAGGGGACTCCCTGCTGCTCGTGGCCGGATCCCCTTTGAGCGTCTCGAACGGCGTCGTCGCGTTCGAAGCGTCGCTGAACCGGGGTCAGTTTTACTCCGACACCGGCACCTTCGCGGCTCCGCTGAACGGCGTCTACCTGTTCGTCCTCACCTTGGACCTGAGGCCTGGCCCCACCCACGTGGTCCTGAGGAGGGGGTCAGGCGGAGCTCCGGTGCACCTACACCGCCGGGAGGTCACGGTTGCCGGGCCGGTCACCGATGTGGGCCTCCTGCCGCTTAGGGAGGGGGAAGAGGTGAGGCTGGAACTGAAGGGAGCGGGATGGACGGAGTCAGAGGACAATGTGTTCACCGTGCTGCTGCTGCACCGGACCGGCTGACGGCTGCGGGAAAGACACTGATCAGAGACTCTGGGAGTTAAAACACATTCATACGTATTCCAGTTAGCGGAGGTTTATTCCAAAAAGCCCCCTCGACCCTTAAACCACCACGTTACGATAAATCTGCAGGCGTAAATCTTGATAGCCATGCCTCAAAACTTGTCAAAACTAGAAAATAAAATTCAAAGAAACAATTAAACCGAGATACAAATGCATGTTCTCAGTTTCCCTCGTTCGGCGTCTTCCAACTCGCTCCGATTGCCTCAAACTGAAGCATGTGTTGTTGTTTTTTAGCTTAGCTTAGCATAAAGACTATAGACCTCTGAAGCGCACCAATTCAAATGTTTAGATTGCGTTTGTTACGTATTTTTATACACCATGGAATTATTTGACTACAAAGTGGCTCAAAACAACCACAAAGAGCCACAAAAAGGTTCAGTTTCTGGTTTCGTTGCACAAAACGAGATTAAAAATACAAACGATAACATCCTTAGATTTGCTGGTAGTTGTATTTTTGAACTTTTGGGAAATGGCAGGCTAAGTGTTTTCCCCCCGTTTTCAGTGACTATGCTAAGCTAGGCTAACTCGAGCTCCAAAACAATGGCGCTACTTAATGTGTGTAGCCGTCAAACATCGCTGTCACATTGCTGTCACACTTGACTCTGACGTGCTGTCGGCCCTGCAGTGTCACTTTAACCTGAAGTCCGGATTAATCTTCAGCTCCCTCTTTTCATCTTCATCTTCAGAAACAAAATCTGACCACAGATCAGCTTCTGCCGACAGTTTTCTCTCCGAGGCTGAGGAGAGAAGTTAAACATGTGTGTAAAAGTCATCACATCATCTGTGTCTTTTAAGGGAATTACATTTTTAATTTTTTTACATAAAGACATGTTTGTATCTAAAGTCACCTGTAATGTGTAATGTTTGTAAAGTACCAATATAGTAAGGAAAAAGCACAGAGCAGTATATGATATATATATTTATATAAAGGAACAGCTGAGCCGTTTGTTGGTGTAAACAAAGTCATGTGTGTGCTTTTAGAAAAGTTAGATGGTGGATCATTCTAATCTAAAGTCAGTGTGTAACTTAATAAAAATGTTTTATCTCCAGAAGTCGATCTATTATCTATGATACAAAAAGACTAAATGAAATGTCTATGCTTCGAGATCCATTTAACGTAAGCTTATCCCTGATCTGTGTCTCTGATAACAAGTTAAAAAAGCCTTAGATAATATAGTAGTTTCTATATAGTAGTTTTGTAAAAATGTGATACAAAAGTCATAGTCCAGGTATGGCATATAACAATGGCATGTATAGGCATGTATAGTGTCTCCTAAAAAAACTTAATATAACTTTTCATGTCATAAAAACACAAGAAAATGTAAAATACATTTTTTTTTAGAAATCAAAGTATAAATAAACATTTAAATAAAAAGTCATGATATTAGTTAAGTCTGCCAAAAACAAATTATAGAATAATGTTTTTTTTTTTAAAAAGCATGTTATGTATGCTGGAAATAATGTCAATAAAATGTCATGAAAAAGATTCAATATAAAAAGGTCATAACAATATTAGTGCAGTAAGCCATAAAAAGGCGATAAAGTCACAATAAAGGTAATTATGTCCTGAGCGTTATCGTATATTATGTCAAGAAATATGTGATAAAACATGTTATGTGAAGTATATAGTGCCAAAAAAGTATAATTAAAGTGTATATAGTATGCCATGAAAACTTTAAAGACAAATATCGTAGTATAGTGTGTTAAAAAAAAAAAGAAGTTATATAGTATGTCGGAAAAAAAGTAACTTTTTTCAGCATAGACTGATACTTTGACTTTTTCGCCATACACGAGCGTGGCTTTTTATTTGTTTTTTACGTCATGCTTAATAAGACTCAATTATATACTATGACTTCACAATAAAAAATGTCAGTGTTGAGGCACCTGCTGCTAAGCTGCATTGGGGAAAATTGCTTTCCGGGGGGGTAAAGACGGGGGTTAAGTGAACTGTAAATGAACAATCCAACTAATGACAGATAACGGTAATAATGTATAATGATTATTATTTGTTTCAGGTGTTCATTGTGTACATTGTGTTAATTGTGGCTCAGCAGGCGAGCAGCGTCAACGGCCGATGATTTCCTCCTGAAATAAAATAAAATCTCGGAGACGCAGAACTTTTCCTTTAAACATTTTAATCATCATCTCTTAAGTCTACAATGTAGAAAAATAAGCATAAAAAATATATCCCCCAAAAAAAAATAAAAATAAAAAATCAACAAAATAAAATCTGGCAAAGCAAAAATAACTTCATGACTATTAAGATGAACTCAGGACTTAATTAAAGGTTTTACTTTAAAACTAAACATCCTGTCAGTCAAACAACGGAGGAGAGTTTGGAGCGACATCGTGGCTGCAACGATGGAGAATCAATAAATCAACTAATCAATTAATATTTAGCTCCTTGGTTCTTCGTGTGATCTTTAAAGTATAATTATCAAACGTCTTCAGACATCTGCAGATAGATTGCAGCAGTTAAAATTATTTTTAAATTAAATGTTTAACCCCTAGTTTATTTGTGTATTTCTCGGGACATATTCACTCTGCAGTTGTCATTAAAAATGTCGTCCTCGTGTAAAAAGGTGTTCCTTCATTAAATCCATCAAACCGATCCAAAAAGAAGAAAACAAGCCCCCTGAACGCAACGCGGAGCGTCTCCCTTAACAACGGGAGGACGTCAACACAAACTAGCAACAAGCACATGAAATAAATCTATCTTCAACACTTCTGAAGTGCACTAAATAGTTATTAAAGAGTTAAATGCAGTCGAGTCGCTGCGCTAAGAAAGATCTGCACGTATTGTTGTCGTGACAATAAATGTACACCAACGTCTCTCAAGGCTATAATAAAACATCATGCTAAATATTAGCTGTCAAAATAAAAGCTTTAGTTATTAGTCACTAACAGCCTTGTGCACGGTATAAGAAGGCTCCACATCCCAAAACAAGGCGACTAGCTACCTTTAGAAAATTAGACTATAGTAGGAGAGTATATTCAGGTAGAATAGTTTCATCTATGCACAACTCAGTCTGACAAGCCTACAAAAATAAATAGAGTAATAAGTAGAGTAGATTTTATATTCTGAGACACACACACGGCAGAGAGGAAGCAGCTTTTCAACTTCCTGTCGTGAATTCAAACCCGACGTCCGTTCAGCTGCATTAAAAAGATCAGAATGTCACAAAAAAACATGACACATCGATCTCCAACTGAAATATCTCAAACTGTTATTCAACCCAAAAAGATGAAATGATGATCAGTTGAATATCGACAATTTTTCACGACAATCGATAAAAATTAAAAAAAAATTAAAAATTAAAAAAAAGCGGCAGGCGTCAAATTTTTGATAATCCCTTCATAATTGTTTTTGGTCATTTATGTAAAAACAGAAAAATGTCCTAAAAAGATATTCTCTCGTTCCAGCTTCAGTGATGTTTTATCTGCTAGTTTTCTGACATTTCACAGACTAATTAAACGATTAATTTGAAAAAAATAACTAAATCAATAAAGAAAGTTGAAGCTCTTCGTAAACTGAAATCAATAAACACTTTGCTTCATCAAAGTGAATGTTGGGAATTACTTGTTTCCGACGCATTCATCACACATTTGTTTTATAAAAAATTGTGATGAATGTAAAAAAATGTAATCAGTTAAAAAAACCAACAAAAAAAACCAATATGACCTTTCAAAATAAATGTTTTGGCACATTTAAAATAGAAACTGAAACGTGATCCACAGCTGATAACTAAGTGTGTTGTGCAGATTCTAGTCACTAGTTTTGAGTTAAGTATTAAAAGTAGTCTACTAAATAAAAAAGGTGTTTCTGGCTGACGGTTGGACAAAAAAATATTATATTTATTATCATGTGACCAAAATAAAAGCAGAAAACTCTCACATTTGCGAACCTGAAATGAGTTGTTTTGGTATTTTTACTGGAAAAATAACTTAAAAAGTGGTTAATTACTTATCTAAATAGTTTTAGATTATTTAAACCATTATCTTTTCAACGATAAAACTCAAAATTGCGCTCATGTTTTTTTTTTTTGTTTGTACAATTAAATAAAACATGCCTTTCATGTATATTATCAATCTGACATTCAGCAGATGAAGACTAATAACTCCAACTGTTTATTGATGCGAGTGTTTCCTCATATTTTAAATCAAACCTTCATCAGTTCTGACTGACCGTAGGTTCGCAGCAATGTCGTCATGATCACGCTGCTTTTCAGTTCTGTCCTTCTCACGGTGCTTTGTCTAGATTATAAATGTAATATGTGCTTAAATCCAGCAGACATTCATAGGTTGTATATCGGAGATCCGTCTGTGTGATTCAGGTTCCTTGTGACGGGCGTCCAGGTTGAGACGGGATGGGGCCAAAACCCGGAGGATAAAGGTTGAGTCGGTGTGAAGTAGCTGCTTCTCGGGGGGGGGGGGGGGGAGAGACTCTTCTGCTGTGGCATCTGCAAAGGGTGGGGGGGGGGGGGCGAGTCTGGACCGGATCAGCTGACCGGGCGGAACCGAGCCACGTAGGCGCCACAGGACTGACAGTAGGGGCGGGGCGGCTCGGCAGGAAGTTGCTGGCACAGCGAGCAGAGCTGGGGGTCCCTGCGGGGCCGGGGAGGCTGTTGGGAGACGGTCCGCTGGAGAGGCTGGTGTTGGCGGGCGGCGCGGGGGTCCCAGGAGGAGCTGGCGGTCCTGTAGTCGGCGTCACGACGCCAGTCGGTCTCAGGGGGCACGTCCAGGCGGAGCGGCTGGGCGGGGGCCTCCCCGGGGCCCCTGAGGTGGTGCGGAGCGTAACGGTTGGACCCGTTGATATTAATGGGCAGCGATGGTTGCCGGTAGTGACTGTTAATGGTGGCGTTGGCAGAACGGCGAGGGTGGCAGAGGGTGGCGTAGAGACTCTGTTGGGCTGGCAGAGGGGGGGCAGGACCGGAGCCCGCTCTGGGTCTGGGGAGGGAGGCGGTGGAGCAGGAGGAGGGAGGAGGAGGCGCTCGCCGAGGAGCCCGGGGCAAAGTGCCGTAACTCAACGCGACGCCGTGGAGGCTTTGACCTGAGAGAGCCTGGTGCCGGTCAGACACAACCAGAAACTGCTGCTGGACGCCCGGTCCAGCTCCTGAGGAGGAGGAGGAGGAGGAGGAGATGCAATTAGAACACAGTGTAAAATCTGTTTTGGAAACAAACAATTAAACAGTCACATATCCTGAAGCTTGTTAAACTTGGTGCTGCAACCAGAACTATTTTTTGTTAAATTGGAACATTTCTCTCTATTTAAATGAAGCTTTACTTTCCTACTGCTCCGGAGCTCAACTCAATAAACTCTAAATATTTTAACTGTAGCAGATTAATTTATTATTTCCAGGAAACTATGTGAGAAATTACTCAGAAAATATGTTAAGATGAGATTTAACAAATTTTTTTGACCTTGGGGTGCTAACATGCCAAACCTCCCCGAATACAATACAGAGGTGATGACATTATGACATTAAAAAAAAGAATAAAGGAATAAGTGAATTAATGTTTTAATGCTTGGACATCACGACACCACTTGCCCTCGGAGGCAAATTTGTAATTTGTGATATTGGGCTATACAAAATAAACTGAATTGAACATAAACTAATATTCGGAGGTTGTTGTGGTTTTGGTGGTGCTGGTGGAGAGTGGAGGTGGAGGGCCAGTATGTTACCTGAGTGTCCCCAGGAGGAGAGGCCCGAGTTCGGGGGCCGTGATGTCTGCAAGGGAGGGTGCTGTGGAGGAGGTGCAGGAGCAGGGGGGCCGTGGTGTCGGGGTTGGTGGTGTTGGAGGAGGTGGTGGTGGTGGTAGGATGGGTCTGTAGTGAAGGAGGTGGAGGAGGAGGGGACGTGCAGGGAGGAGGTGCTTGGGCGACGGGGGAGGGAGGAAGATAAGCAAGAGTGTCTCAGGGGGGGCCTGGACACAGGGGGCTCCTTCAGGGTGAAGAGGAGGAACAAGATGATGAAAGAAAATGATGATGGAGGTGGAATAAAGAATGGGAAAAGCAATAATAAGGAGGAGATGTGATGGAGAAAGATGGAGCAGGAGTAAAAACACGGAAGGAAATGAGGCAAGAAAAAGAGGGTATGAAGACGATGACGAGAAGGGGGAGGATAAAACATGACAGAAAAGAAAAAGAAATACATAGAATGAAAAGTTAAAACAAGATGTCAAAAGAATGGGAAAGAAGTGTAAAAAAAAAATAGAAAAGATGGTGGGATATCAAGGTGTTGGAGAAAAACATAAAAAAATAGAAGGGGGAATACAAAATGTACACAAGTTAAACACGATGGAGGGAAAACTGTGAAAAATGAAACAAAATAAAAACACCTGTGAAAACCTTGTATCTCAAAGATGCAAGTTTCTTTTTTTGGAAATGGAAAAACAAGGTGAGGAGGAGTTATTTTTTACTGATGTGGCCACTTTGTTTTGGCTCAGAAAACACACATATATATATATATATATATATATATATATATATATATATATATATATATATATATATATATATATATATACTGGAGCTCTAAAGTTTTAATGGACATTTTTTGGGGTTCTTGTCTCACTCTCTGAAATCTCTTAATTTGAAATTAAGTGCATTTTGTGGCGGGCTCGTGGACTCGAACGTGAGTTTTAATACGACGGGAATTCAAGTACCTTAATGAGGGCGAGATGGAGCGCGGGACTGACGGGCCAATTTGTGCGGCATCAGCAGTAAACGGTGATAAACGAGAGCTTTAAATTCAGTTCAACCGGTAAAGAAACAGTCAGAATGATGGTTTCCTGAGCACAGCCGATTGCTCTTCATGTCAACGGTTGAATCATTTATGAGGCTCCCTGACTGCGGGTCAGACTTCACATGGTTCTTAGTTAAATACTCCATTCATGAGAGTTCAATGTCGCAGTGGGCCCCCGTCACAGATACAACCGACCCTCCAACACGGAGGAATAAAACCCTCTGGCTGAAGTGAGATACAGACGGAGGATCTGACAGTCTGTCGCTTCAGATCAGGCCGGCTTCGCCTCGAAGCGAGCGCCAAGGTTAAAAGCTTAATGGAAAACTTAAAATCAGTGATCAATCTTTAATGCGCCGGCCCGAAGCGATGCCCGAGGGCTGAATACAAGATGGCTGAACGCCAGCAGGCAACTGAGAGGAGGCACTCGGAGAGAGAGAGAGAGAGAGAGAGAGAGGTTCTGCAGAGGAGCGCCGGCCGTACGGAGGTTTCTATGTTCACGGGGTTTTCTCACAGAAGCGTTTTCCTGCTGCAGAGACATTTATGAACATGTTCAGCACTCCCGCAGCGGACAGGCGCATTGTTATTCATTCATTTTTATTATTTACCCATAAAGAAAAGGCAAGTTCTTAGGTGTTCCTCGGTTAAGAAAGAGGCCTTTTAAAATGACACAGAACCACCTTATTTGTGAGGCAATTCTCCTCCACGCATGAAATATTCTCATCTAATAAAACAGCAAACAAACATATTAATTGTTGAACGTCAACATTCAAATGCTGCCAAAATGTTCTCTCTGTGAAGACCTAATAATATATATTATTAATTACCTTTAAAGAACTTCATAAGTAGTTTAGCATTACTTGCGGTTGTACAAACCAATGTACTGCAGCTGGCCCTTTTTAATTAAAGTGTCTGACGTGTTTTGCTGCTCAGAAAGTGAACCAGGCTGCAGTTACATCGTACAAACACGACAGCAGGGTGTTAAATGAAAACCAGTCGACTGTGTATGTGTGTGTGTGTGCGTGTGTGTGTGTGTAACTTACACAGCTGTCGGAGGGGCTGGGGTTTTGGGGTCGCGACCCGATGGCGGTTCCACTTAGGCTGCGAGCAATGCGTCGCAGGTTTGCTGCGCTGTAGCTCTCGTCTTCGCTCGACGGCAACTGCACAGAGAAAGAGGGCAGCAGGGAATAACATTCAATACGGCATGATGTTCATTTATTAATTCACCATTCAGAGAAAAATCGGCCACATAGCAGGGTATCGTCGTACGGTCTGGGTATGAACCTTTCAAAGTTGTGACCTTTATGTTTGCTATAAAAATGGTCTTATTCAGTGTTATCGGTTGGACTTGGCTCCACCCTCTGATGTCACTTATAGTCCACTTCCTATAGACAGTCTATTATAGAAACTGATGTCTGGAGCCTTTAGCCTGCAGCACAGATCGGCACCGAGGTCTGGGAAACGTTTTCTTAAGTACGTGTTTTGTATCTGGGTGGCATATATGTATCCCTTTTGTTTCTCTTTGTTCTTTGAAAGAAAACCTAATACAACATTAAAAAGGTACCCCGGCAAGACCTAAAATGTGACACACACACACACACACACTGAAGCAGGGAGAGCGCTCACATGTTTTGACTGCCAGCATGCATATAATACCTTGTGAGTTGTAACGGGTGTTCTGTAGGCGTATCTCTCGATCTCAGCCGTTGGTGTTTTGGACCGTCCAGATCCTGACGGCATCCTCCTCACACCTACACACGCACATGCACACGCACACACACACACACACACACACGTTATTATTAACAGTGGATGCAGCACTAACTGTAAAGGTTGTGTTGCAGCAGTGCTACACAACTACTGAATTACTTTTCTGGAGCTGCATATCCCCACGGGGACAGTGATCCTGACAAATCGGCCCCATGCTGTTAGCTGGTAGCTTAGCATCAATTAAAAGCATCGAGTTAACTGGAGATATTACTTCAAAACATAATATATTAAATATTAACCGAGTTCTCCTCTTTCTGCAGTAACTACCTGGTTTGTTGTTGGTTGGTTGAGGACTGACTCCACGGCTGCCCCGCGGCATGCTGGGAGCCAGCAAACTGGCCTGGTACAGAGAGTCCAGCTCCGAGAGCTCCTCATCAGGCTCCGCCACTCCCCCCCCTCCTCCTCCTCCTCCTGGTGCATTTTGGGAGCCGTAGTATCTGTTGACATTTTCCGCCCAGCGCTCCACAGGCAGGGCTGCTTTGTAGTCCTGACTGGGGGGCGCGGAGGAGGGCGGTTCAGGCCAGCTCACAACCGGCGGAGGGGGGGCGTTGGAAGGGGGGTCTGGGGTTGAGTAAAGAGGAGGGCTGATTGGGGGGTCAACGGGAGAATCGACAACATCGCGTGGATCCAAGCAGGACCAGTTCCTGACTGGGAAAGAGGATGAGAGTGGGGCAACCCTGGGGCTAGCAGTAGGGGGCACCTCCTCCATCATCAGATGAACAGGGGAAGGGGTTTTAGAATATGGCCTGGGTGGGGGCGGGGCCTGTGCTGGGATGGAGACAGGGGGCGTTCTGGTCCACTGGGCACAATGCTCCACCTCCTCAGATGGAGGGGGTGGAGCCAAGTCTCCCAGGGGGCTCTGTTCCCAGGTATCTACGCACAGGGCAGGGAGGGACCTGGCGTTGGCGATGGGTTTCCCAAAGAGAAAGCAGGGGCCTCCGGTCCTGCTGTTGTCTCTGGGTGAACCTGCAGGGGTGCCAGCGCAGGTGAAGGCGTCAGACACGGAGTTTGTTTTGGGAGGGAGGGGCTTAACAAGGCAGGGAGAGAGAGGCGGGGCCTGTTGGTCCTGAGTGGCAGCTGACTGGTCGCCATGTCTCTCTGTCAAAAGTATTTGGAGCGAGAAAAGCTTTTCACTGCAGAGAGAGAAATAGAGAAAGAGAGAGGCGGGTGAGGAAGAGTGTGAGTGTGTGTGTGTGTGTGTGTGTGTGTGTGTGTGCCTGCAGTATGTTTGGAACAGATGGTGTCGTTGGAGAGCTTGGGCTCTCACCAATCTCTGAGTCGACTTCATTACAGTCATAACTCGAAAGTGTTGGACCAGAACAAAAAGAACATACTGAATACTTAATTATTTAACAAAAAGAGCTGTGATTGGTCAGCTTGAGCTTACTCCTGATGCTGGTTGACATGGTGATATGCAACGTGTGAATGTGTGTAATGTATTAATGATAGTATCTGCTCCTTTCAAAAAGAAAGACGATTTCAAAAAGTCATCTCCACTCCAAGATAAAGCTTGACATGTATTCCTATTAAGAAGCAGACGTAACAAAGTCATTGTTTCCTGTAGTAAAGAATCAAGACGAACAAGGTCCAGTAAGTCAGTTTAGTTAATTAAAAATTAAAAAAATTCAAGACTTTCAAATAAACTTTACATCATATAAAATCAAACTAGTTGGGTGTGTCTTTGGTGTTTTATTCCTGCGACTCAGTTGTAATTATTGGTCATTTTCCAGCGGAACGTTTTGCATATTGCCAGCGCTTTTTTTGTTCGGTCTTAACATCCACAAAGTGACAATCTGAGGTGAGTTGTTGCAGTGACTGTGGTGCAGCTCCACGAAGTCTTGGGGCAGAGACGAAAACCAGAACTCTGTGGTACCGCTGCTCTCGCTGACTCAACGATATGGTCTTCTCTTTATGTAAATGATGCGGCCTGATACACTCGGCTGTCAGTCCACTGCGAGACCAGAACCTGTGCTCACCTGGTAACCTGCACTATAGTAGGAGGACTGGGCGGATGGATACACACAGAGATGATGTTGAAATCCATCACCTCATCTCGGTCTCCGAAAGAAAGCTAATGAGCTAAAGTGTCATTATTTTTTATTTTACACATGTGACGGTGGCCGAGTGCTAATGCTCCTCCCGATTGGCTGAGCAGACTACAGGTGGTACCTGGGCTGTTCCTGCAGCTGCTGCCCCTCCTCCTGTTGTTGCTGCGGTTGCTGTCTGACTGCCTCTGAGTCCTGCTGCTGCTGCTGCAGTTGCATGCGTTGCTGCAGGCTGCGGGCTCTCCTCATGCAGCGCTGCAGCCGGCTGTGACTACTAGCTCCGCCCTCAGCTGCCACCAGCTGCAGTTTGGCTGCAGCCGGGTACAGAAAATAAAAAACAGAAAGAAAAAAAAAGAAAGAGGAAAAGAATATATAAGGAAACAAAAATAAAAGATGTAGAAAATAACTTGTTATGATGATTTCATGCAAAAATCTTAAATCAAATATACACCCGACAGGAAAATCAAATATCAGACATGATGAAAATGTGAGTGTGTGTGTATGATGGGAATGGGTAAGATCAACAACCCGGGTTTGGTTCTCAATGATGAAATGGGGAAATTATATTCAGAACGTTAAATTAACCAAATGATAAAGAAACACGGCGGCCAAAATAAACTCAAACCAAGCTGTCAAGTTAAAGGGTCGTTCCAGTTTATGGCCGCTTGGCTCTTATTATATAATTTTAGTGGTCCGTTACACATTTTAATTGAATAATAGCTTACATGTAAGATACACATTTAAAGAATCGTGTCCCACCAACCTTAAATGTTAAGGTTATTACGTACTAGATATATTTATATTTATAAAAATAATTAAATCAATTAATCCTTGGGGGTTGTTTCTTGTTATGGGAGATATACACTCCACAAGAATCAAACCGACTTTGGGCCCCGATTCCCCCTTCCGACAGTGGTTGGCGAAGCCTAGATTTTCTGATGGTTCTAAAGATTTTCTATCATTATTATCAGAGTGTATTTTTAACATCTCTCCATCTACGCAGAAGTCAATCCTGGAGGCACAGATTTCGCAAATATTAAACATGTTTGATATTTAAGATCCAATATGTCGTAATCAAATTGTCTCAGTGTTCCCAGAGATTAACTTAATAAATATAATGTTTGTATTACTGACAGGAATTACAAATAAACTGGATATATTCTGACGGGCTTTTATTTAGAAGAGAGGAGGCTTCTAGATCTTCTAACGCTCGACTCACCAAACTGCTTCTCGTCTTGATGCTTTTGATGCCTTCGATTTCTAATATTTGCTTTTCAAGCCGTCTCGGCATAGTTTTGTACGTCTTCATCTGCTTTTGTTGTTTTAACCGGCTGTCAGCTTTTAGTTTGTCGTGTTGCAGGCGTGTGCGGTTAAAGGAGAAAGCATAGGTGGTGTAGCAGAGACTGAAGTGTGTGTGCGTGTGTGTGTAAAATCCTCAGTGACAACAACAAACACATTGGAATCGCATTGGCTGATGTCAAGCAGTCATCAGCAGGCCACTCGGCTGCCTCTGGTTGCCATTAGCAACAAAGGGTTGGTGGGTTTATTTGGTGCGAGATGCTGAATGTATCTGTGTGTGAGGCAACGGGGGGGGGGGGGGGGGGGGGGGGAGCTTACAGACGGCTTCGTTGACGGCCGACAGCACAGCGGCAACCTCGCCCGCCTGCTCCAGACGCACCGACTGGTCCAGCAGAAGCTCCGCCTCCGAAACGCATCTCTCAAAGTTATCACCTTTACCTGCAGAACCAACACGTACAGAAGCACATGCAATGAGTTTGCTGCCGAAAACATAAACGTACAGCTTAGTGTCAAAATGTACCTTTACATTTTAGACCTGTCAAGGAGTTTTTCACTACTGGATTAGAATCTATTACTTTGAATAATTTTGGATTGAAAATTACACAGAATTATGTTGACATTATCCAGTTTGTTTATTTAATCTGAACTATAAGCTTATATAATACTACATCTATCTGTTCATATAGTCTAACGACATCAGCACCAATATCAGCTATTGATGTTATTTTATATGTCGAACAGCAAAATAACAACCAGCTGACTCATCGTACGAATATAAGCGCGAGGGAAAAACGTTCATTAATTCTGACAATCTGCTCTCAGACTGACATCAGAGGAAGACGGTTAATAACCGACAGAGCATAACATCAGTTAAGACATCATTAATTTTCTATTTGTAGAAACGTTGAGGGACTGTTTGGTGTTGATGGACAGAAATGTAATTTATGGGAAAAGTATTACACGCAATCAGCTCAAAATCATCTGGGAATAAAAATATCTACAAAACAACAAACATAATACAAGCATACAGTGAAGAGTGTGTATGTAGTTAGCTGTGGTATATTCTCACACACACACGCACTTTATTACTGCGTGGGTCATTCAGTCCTTTGTGCACCAGCTAAGTCGGGCCCTTTCAGTTGGTCAATGAGGAACATTCCTGTTGTCTCACTCACACACACACACACACACACACACACACACACACACACACACACACACACACACACACACACACACACACACACACACACACACACACACACACACACACACACACACACACACACACACACACACACACACACACACACACACACACACACACACACACACACACACACACACACACACACACACACACACACACACACACACACACACACACACACACACACACACACACACACACACACACACACACACACACACACACACACACACACACACACACACACACACACACACACACACACACACACACACACACACACACACACACACACACACACACACACACACACACACACAACACACACACAACACACCTGACAGTTGGATCAGTGATGGACCGAATCTGTTTTATTTTATTTTAATATTTACTCTTCTAGAGAAAGTTGAGTCCACATGTCCCACGATGCAATGGTTAATACATAGACATTGAAAGCATTATTAGTGTGTGTGTGTGTGTGTGTGTACCCTGGATCTGCAGCTGGTCCAGGTCCAAGTACTTGCTGGGTCGGGGGTTGAAGCCAAGCGCTGCCTCCCTCTCCTTCTCCTGCCGGCGGTGCTGCTCCTCCTCCCTCGCTCTCCTCTGCACCTCCTCCTGCAACTCGTCCAACTCGCTGCGGCCGATGGGGGGCGCTGCTCAACACACACACACACACACACATTAATAGTCATCACTGGGAACTATGGCAACAAAACCGCCTATAAGGAGAGATTGTTGTGTTCCCGCATGAGACATTCAGATCAGCCTGATTCAATATTTGTCAGCCGATTCCCGTTTGAGTGGCTGAACAAGATGATTCGTCTCTCAGAACAACATCAAGAGGGAATTTAGTGTCGGTTTAAGTGACAATGGCTTCCTTTCCTTAAATTAACCTTCTGGAGGTGATGCAGGCGATATTTAGTTGCAGTACTGAGGTTCTGAATGAGAGACGGATGCCATTGAACACTCTTATGAAGAGAGTACGTTGTCAACTACGATGACTTGAAAAGAAAAATGGGGGCAAACTTTGCACCGCACACGCTGCTATTCATGAGGAAAACAAGGCGAAAGTTAGTCCACTCTGGACTGTAGCTCCGTTAAACAGCAACACTTTCAAGGGCAGCAGCAGAAAATTAAAGACCATCGTACCGTTTGCATTACTAGCCGTTAAAATATGTGGTAAAGAAGGATTCTACATCGAGTAGAGGTGTGTACAGCTCAATTCAAGCAGGTGCAATAATTCTAAACAGGTTTTCAAGTCTGCAGAACACAAAGTGGCGCGATTACTTAGAGTGTTTACGTGTCGGACTCGTACCGAGGCTTCCCCTGTTGGCAGAGCTGAGCTCCTGCAGCAAAGCTCCACTGCTCTTCGACCTTATGTTCCTCCATGCCGGACCTGAGGAAGAGGAGGAAGGCTTCTTCACAACACAGTCCCTGTAGACGAAAGAGAGAGAGAGAGTCACGCTTTAGTACAGCGATATCCAGTAATACGTCTTGAACTACAGTCACAGTTAACCTTCAGCTTGAAAGCACCTTTATGCTATTAAATAGTTTGCTTGCTACTGATTCAGCTCTGGACAAGGACTTTCTGTGAGCTCACCTGTCGCCCAAGTTCAGGTCCAGGCTGACTGGGCTGCTGCTGTTCCTCTCGCTGCTCTCGTATCCGCTCTCCATCCTCTGGATCAGCCTGGGAGGAGGGGGAGGAGGAGGAGGCAGCTCTGCACGTCCTTCACTTCCCCTTCCGCTTGCAGGTACATCTCCTCTGTGGCTGCTGGAGGTGGTGGGAAGAGTCCAGGAGGAGCCGGGCCTGACGGACCTTGCATCCTCCTTGGCTGGGAAGGAGGCATCTGCTCCCCCTGAGGCCGGAGCCCCACAGTCGTCGGGCAGGGAGGCTCCGAGCGGACTGTATCCCGCCTGCCGTCGCCTCTCGCGGTTGAAGATGCTGTCGATGTTGAGCGCCTCCCTTCGGGGCCTCCAGGCTGGCCGGTATCTCCCTGAACCTGCTCCACCCGAGCAGCTGGACTTGGACTCGCTGCTGGTGCTGTCGGCCTCCCAGTCGTGGGGTTTACTCGAGGAAGGGCAGGCAGATGAAATGGTGGCCGGATAGTGGTGGTTGTTGGTGGAGGAGGAGTTGATTTCGGAAGCGAGCACGGCAGCCGGTAAAGATGAGGAGGACGAGGAGGAGGAGGGTCGGCTGTGGATAATGTTGCTCATTGTCTCTTTGAAGTCTCTGAGGCGACTGGTTGATGATGAGAAGGAGGAGGGAGGTTTGGGGAGGTGACGAGGCACCTGTTGCTCCTTTAACGTCTCTCCTGCCGGGAGGAAGGAAGAGAGGGGGGAGAGAGTAAAAGGAGGAGGAAAGAGGAGAAGAGTGAGAAAAAGAAGGAAATGAGGGTAAGAGAGGGAGAGAAGCAAGGAGGACAAAAAGGTGTGAGAACGAAAATATAAGTAAAAATAACCAAAAAGGGAAACGTAAGATCACATTACTGACTGCAGAAATGAATGAGGGGAGAGAACGCATGGTTTAATATGAGTGACAACTAAAAATGATGACAGCAACACAATTTCTCGTTTCCTGAGGTCACAACACTGTATTTCATATCTTTCTTTTCCCAGAAAAAAAAAGTATTTAACGACCAAATGTTAGCATAAAGGAATATCTGAACATGTTATCAGAGCCTCCCTAAAATCTCAGTTTCCTCAGTCTTTACTTTAAATAAAATATAAAAACAAGGCAGTGTATCATTATAGGATCTAACCAGTTTATTTTTCTAGTTATAAGCTGGAAAACTAGATCACATACTCTAGTTAAAGTCAACATTTGATCCTGACATATATTAGAAGAGTTAAAAAATAGGATACATGTTCATATGTTGGAATCTTACTTTCCATTTCTAAATGGACGTTAACTTTTTTTAAATGGGCTTATTTATTTTTCAGCCGTGAAAAGTGACGCATGCAATATATATTGAATATCGCTGCTAAAACAAGCAAATTTAAAGGATCCTCATCTAAAGTGGAGATATATCGTTATCAGGCTTCTTAAACTTTCAAAAATCATCATAAAAAATTCCAGTGTAGGTCGAATTTGAACAAACAAATGTAATAGTCCGCCCAGTAGCTTCCTCTCTGCCCTGTGATTGGCCCCTGCGCCCCGGACCCTGCCTACCCTCACTGTGGTAACCAGCCGTCGGGGCTTCGTTGTCGAGTTTAGATCGCCGGTGGCGGCTAGAGCTCCGCCTCCTATCCCCGGCCCCGCCTCCCTTCCTCAGAGACTGGTGCTGCTCACTGTCCGTCACGTGGCCTTAGCAACGAGAAGCATGGTGACAGATGTTTACAGCATGGTCACCACATCATGCAACACAATGGCAGAAGTAAAGACGGATGGCGGAGCGTGAATGACTGCGCAGCAAGTTCACAGGAAAATAAAAACAATACCAACACAATTAGCTTATTTTCTGCCCATAACAAAAGATGATCAAATCAAATATATATTAAATATAAATGAATGAATGGTGTGTTGTCAGAGAGATGAGCTGCGATTGGTTAACAACTTGCGGGACAACAGCTAATAGTCTCAGGCCACTTTCAGTCAAACTACATTATGAAGACTTCACACTGAGAACATTATGTTACATTTAGTATAAATAGATATTATGTATTGCAGATGTTGACTGAATATTTATATTTAACTTAATTAATCAATAATAAAAAGGCTTTATTTCCATACAATGATGTTCAGGCACGTCCCTCGAGCTGATCTACTGAACTTTTCCCACCAACACTTCATGGGAGGCTTCACTTCACCCAGACCACCTTTTCTCCAGCCACCCACCTATGGTATCCAGGCTGCAGAGCGAGGCGTGCAGGGCTCCGTCTGGGCGCTCGGTGCAGATGACTGTTCCCTGGGAGTCAGAAGAGTAGTGACTGGCCAGGGACTCATGGTGCGAGTGGGAGGGCTGTCGGTACGAGTAGCTCTCCGTCGACGAATCGGTGCGAGTGTCGCTGGAGATGGACTGCTCGCGGCCTGGCCGAGCGGGTGGAGGGGGGATGGCGTTAGTAAACAAGTCGGGGGGCAGCGGCGGCGATGTGCTCATATACACGCACACAAATATACATCATATCAGACACGGCTAAAACATCACTGTTGCTACGACTACTGCTACAACTACTTCTCTAACGGTTAGCTGTCTTTTAGTCTTGTCCGTCATAGTACTAGAACTACTACAACAACAAGTACTACCGTTTCTGGTTTAGTTACCTGAATGTTTGCTGTCGTGCTACTACTACGACTCCTAGCTGTGTTGTAGTTACCCGAGTCTTCGCTGTCGTAACAGGCCTTGGTGAGGTGGTGCAGGTCGAAGCGTGAAGGCAGGTCCTGGACTGACACCGGCGTTCCACGCGGGTCAGCGTACAGCAGCAGCAGCGGCTGGTAGTGGCCCTTGATGCAGCGAGAGACCACGTCTTTCCACTTGGGACCAATCTGAAGGGGAGCGACAAAACAACGCACAGCGGACGATGAGTCCAAAAGGAGACGGTACAAAAGCCCCCAAACCGAGAACTGAAAACTACTGGCGTAGTAGACAAAAAAATATAAATAAATACATCCTGTAGTTGGAGGCTAATGCTAATCACATTCAATTAGGAAGACTAATATTTCCTATTGACTACATGTTAAGAAATAAAAGCTTTTCCACAGCAAACCATCGCCAGAAATGAATTTACCAGCCGCAGGAAAGACGTCCCCGTTCACCTCGAAAACACTGCTCGGCGGCTAAAACCGTGACAGCAGCTGAAGTTTTGGGAGGTGGTTTCATCAGGCGGAAGACAACGTTTTCTTTTCCGTTTGTGAAACAAATCTTCCCGCTTGTTATTTCAGCTTTTACTCCATTTTCCCACCACCAAAAATAAAAAAATAAAAAGTCCTCGTTCACCCCTGGATCTGCTCAGATCTAAAAAGGGACGTCACGAAATCCCAAAACTGTTCGTCAACCGCCTACCGCTTAAGTGTGAAAAATGTGTGAAAGAAAGAGATGTGTGAGCAAAAGCCTCTGCTGTGGGCGTGTGTGTGTGTGTGTGTGTGTGTGTGCTCTGACCACACCCTCGGCCCTGTCCAGCTGGACAGATCAACAATAGAGGGATATCCTTGTTTTCGCAACCAGGAGAGAGAGAGGGACATAGAGGGAGTGGGGGAATGTGATATGTCATGAGTCCATTAATGTTATTAGAGTACAGCAATAAAAGAACAGAGGGTAAAGTAAAAGTAAAAGAGGAGAAGGAGGTAAAGAAGGGAAGTCAGAGAGGTGTGAGGATGACCAGGAAGAGAAAGAGATTAACGACTACAACATGCGGCCATTTCCTTTCCTTTCACTGCCTCCACACACTTAGATTTGTGCTTCTATACCGGCAGTGACCCTCATTAAATATCCTGCAGTGGTGGAAGAAATACTTAATTTAATTTTACTTAAGTAAAAGTAATAATATCAGTGTATAAATACTCTATTAAAAGTAAAACTACTGCATTCTTATGTAAACAAGAGTTTTGACTTTCAAATATATTTAAAAAGGAAGAGTGTGTCACATTTAGTCTTAATAATTACTTCTTATACTGTTGGGTATCTTGTGAATTTGAACAAATATGTTGAAGATTACCAACTCTACCTTTAATCAATAGTGAAAAATATTTTGTTGCTCTTAAACTGCATTAGTGAAATGTCGCATTAAATCCCAGAACAATTGTAGCGAAATAAAATCACATTAATTTAATTTAATGTCTAGATTTTGGCACAGAAAGGATCGATTGCAGGTATCGTTTGACGTATAGTCGCACTGGAGATACCTAACCGTAAAAGAAAAAAAAAAGGTCTGAATATACCTCCTTGACGTGCGCATCATCGAAGTACATCCATCGTCGAATCTTTGTCTGGAAAAAGAAGGTGGAGTAATGTTTCCCGTAGTAACACACCATGCCGACCAGGTAGAGCTCGGACTGACGAGCCTTCTCCTCCGTCACCCTGTAAAACAACTGAGAACAAAAGAGAAGAGGAGTTCAATCAAGTAGCTCAACGGATTTTCTAACACTGTGTGCTGATGACTCTGTTGTGTGTTTGTTTAAAAACAAAAACGTCATACATCCCCAAGACGCAGGCAGGTTCCCAGGGTGTGAATGACGTCCTCGGCGAGGTCCGAGTGTTCAGAGTCCCAAACCAGACCGATGGTGATGATCTCCGGACTGTTGAGGAGGACACGAGCTATCCTGAGCTGCTGACCACACTGACTCTGATGAGGAGGAGGAAGAACATGTACAACATTTACATTGATATCTTTACATCTGAGAAGCTGCGACCAGTTGATTAATAACTATTAATGGTGTTGTGAAAATGTCTCACGGGACAGCTGCGCAGGTCTCCCATGCTGGCGTTTCGCAGCAGCTCCCCGAACATGCCGGGAGTCGCTTTCTCCCTCGTCTCCAACATCTTCACCGCCTGGTTACTGAGGGAAGAGAAACTCATTTCATAGCTCTAGTTTGTGACTTTATAATTATTCACAAAAATCAATTAGGTGTGGGCCATGATGGAGAGAGCGATTAGTCGGTTGCCTAGGTGACCCTGAAGTGTAACCTAGCGACATGAGTGTGTGTGGGAGGACGGCCTCAACTTACATATTCTGAGATAGGAGCTAAACATATCACACGCACACACAGACTTACCACAGAGAGGTGGTGGAGATGTAGTGGACCATCTGAATGAAGGGTAGAGGGTCTGAGGCCGCTCCACAGTTGCTGCACACACACTGACACACACACACACACACACACACGTAAACATCATAACTGGCACTGTAACGCAGACATTTTGACAACAACAGTTTGATATTGAAAATACACCTCAACAGATAATATGATATTGTATTTTGAAGATCAGATTAATTAATAATGCGTTTCCTTTTGAGAGTTTATGCTCTGCAATAGGGCTACGTACACAGTATCAGAATAATGTTTCCTTGAGTCATTATATATCATGTTCATTTTAAAAATGACTATTTCTGAACATACACTTGAATTTTCCATGAAAGAAAGGTTACAAAAATGCTTGTGTCTGCTGCCATTGAAGTACTTTGAAAAGAAAGAAAGAATTGGAAGACAGGTCAGGTAAAAAAAGAAAAAAAAAGAAATCTGAATTTGACAAGAGAATTGCAATTAGTGCATCTTTAAAAATAACTGACACTTTGAAAGATCTTTACTTGATTTAGACAAATAAGTCAGACTGCAGAAGCATCATTTTTTGTCATTTGGCTGGTGAACAGCGTCCACAGTCAGACCGCGTCTCAGTCTCACCTGCTCGAACAGCGTCATGGCGAACTTCTGGTGCGGGATGCAGTGTTTGGCCGTGCAGATGTCCTCTTTGGTCTCATCTGCAATGTGGAAGTGAATCCTCATCAGGATGTTTTCCTGCAGAAACGCACAGAACAGAAATGAGTTTAGCGTGTCCTCCGAGTTGCTCCCGTTTCCAGTGGCGAGTGAAGCAGCAGCGTCCGCCGTCTTACAAAGCACTCTGCAGCGTCGTCCATGATGCCGAGCTGAAACCGCTGCTCGTCCTGGAAGGTTTTGGCGAGCGCGCTGCGAAGCGCGTCGGACGGTAAGACTCTCTCACTGCTGTACTGAAACTGAGCGAAGATACTCTGAAGGACGAGGGGGATACAGACGCATGGATAATGTTAGAAACAGGAAGCTGGTCCGGGAATCAGCTTCACAGTACGGGCGATTCTCACCTTCAGAGCGCAGAAAATGCACGAGTCCTCCATACACTTATGAGTCGTCAGCTGGCGGAAACTACGCCTGAAGATATCGAGGTGCCACAGAACCTGAGGAGACAGAGATGGAGGGATGATGTCCGTGAACAACACAAAGGAAATAAACACACACACACCTTGGTCAGGTCACCATTCAAGGGGTGACAGATGAAACTAAAGAAATAAGGAGAAGAACAGTTGGGAAATTCCACTCAGGAATTAATTTTTTTTTTAAATAGTCAGATTGTAAAATAATAAAACTGACAACCCTTACATAAAAATCTGCCTCACCGGTGGTCTGTACACCCTCCCCAAAAAACAACAAATACCTGCCAAAGACGGATCCCAAAATCTCAGCAGGGATTTGAAATAATCCTGGTTTAAGAGTTCGAAGGATTCTCCAAAACCCTTTCTGTCCACAAATCTGCAGTAAGATTTTAAGCCAGAAGAGCAGACGAACACATCGAGAAAACTATCTTTTTTTTTTATTTTTTACGTAGCCTAAAAGCAGACAACTGAATTCTCTCCAATCAAAGTTTAAGATTAAAAATCCATCTGAATAGACTGCATGAAAATCGATGCGTCTGTGCTGCGGCGGCTGCTCGGACGCCACTAAATGGCTCAATGTGACGTGAGATACCGGCCAATCACCTGTCGGCACAGACGCACACGGCCACCGCTGTTGAGAACACAGCCGGCCAATCAGAGAGCTTTTTAAGTTTAGTGACCTGAGGACAAGCTGAAATGTGTGCGAGAGAGCGAAAGAGACTTAGTCCAAAACACAAGTGAAGACATGAAAGAGTGTGTGTGTGTGTGTGTGTGTGTGTGTGTGTGTGTGTGTGTGTTAGCGTGTCAAACTGTGTTCATCACTCTCTCCATCTGCTTCAGGAAACCATCTGGCCTTCTGCGTGATGAAGAGGAGTGCGAGTGTGTGTGTGTGTGAGAGAGAGATGGAGTGTGTTTAAGTGAGAGTGATGTTGAGAGATAAAGTGTGTGTGTGTGTGTGTGTGTGTGTGTGTGTGTGTGTGTGTGTGTGTGACAAGACGATATACAGGGTAAAAAAAAAAAAAGGACAGAACATGATGTGTCACGTGTCAGAGAGAACAAATGTCACGAAAGCCATGTTTTCATTCAATTGTCAAGCAAATTGTAAGCAAACTTTTGAAATGTAGCAAAATGTGAATAAGTCACGCTTCCATCCGCTGTAACTCGGCTACAGCGCGGACAACATCTAAAAGTAGGGTTAAAAATGTGAGTATTTGGCACTTTTTTTTGTCATTTACGATAGTAAAAGGAAATATCTTTGCATTTTTGGAACGTAAAACATAAAGTCACATCGATTCCAGAATTTTTTCACAAAAGAACGAATAATTAAGGAATAACGTCAGGCGTATTGATGAACGTGCTAAAATCTCATCTTGTCCACTGAGCTGCGGGGGAGGTAACAGTTAAAGGCCTCTTGCAACACAACACCGTCACAACAACCACGCTTTGACTTCAGGGGGTGCGACAGGTCTGACGGCCTGCCGTCACATGCAAACGAAAAAAAATACTATTATTATGGTGTTGCAGCAGCACGAGGACAGAAATATGTTTGTCAGTTGTGAGTAGGTGTGAACGAGACCATCACAAACCATCTGACAGATCTAAAAAGGTAAGGTGGTACGGTGTGTGTACACTGGAACAGAGCTGCAGTAAACCATCTGAACGATCACATGGACTCTCCTAAACCACAACACACACACACACACGATAGGGGGGGGGGGCAGCCAGAAGTTTCATAACAGGATCAGAAACCATCAGCACAGAAACTTGGTTTGAACTGCAGATGAGAACATTTCTATGAGTTTCTGTATATATTCTGTACCCATCTGCTCGACCCAGAATATTTCGCACTTTTTTTTTGTGCAGAGACTTTGGGAGACTGCTCTCGCTGAGCGACAGGAATTCAGACGTAGAGGAATTTTTTCATCACTTTATTAATGAGAAGGAGTTTTAAAAAGAGCCGCAGAGGGCTGGAGGTCAGACTCGGGTATACCGGTAGTTTGAATCCTTGTGGAGTGATGAACAATTCTTATGAAACAGAACTTTGCCTCAGTGTGTGTGGCACTTTTTGCAGTGTGTGTGTGTGTGTGTGTGTGTGTGTGTGTGTGTGTGTGTGTGTGTGTATATACATATACACATACATACATACATACATACATACATACATACATACATACATACATACATACATACATACATACATACATACATACATACATACATACATACATACATACATACATACATACATACATACATACATACATACATACATACATACATACATACATACATACATACATACATACATACATACATACATACATACATACATACATACATACATACATACATACATACATACATACATACACTTCTTCTAAAAATGACAGCCGGTGTGTGTGACTAATAGCTGTGAGGTGTGAATCTGGCTCCTCCTTGGACAGGAGTCCTCAGTGAAACATACTGTGCTGTCAGCACTTTGGGTGCGTTTGTTTTCTCCTTCCTGTCCCCCTCCCCCACCCCACCCCACCCCACCAGGTCCAATATGTTACTTTGTTCCTGCAGGACGAAGCAGCAGCGTTCGGTCGGCCAGGACAAACGAACCTTCAGCACAGACCCGAACAAGACAAATTCTGTATACTTTCATTTGATAAATCAGTTTTTAAATGTACCTTATTAATTATGTCATCTATAAAATGACAGACAACGGTGAAAATCTCTGTCACCATTTCCCACAGCCCGAGGTGGCCTCTTTATGTCACACCAAGAGCCAGATATTTACTTTAATGTGATGAAAAGCATCACGTCCTCACTAAGATCAACTTGTTTCAGTTCTTCTTCTTTTTTTATGAAGATCTGCAGAACCTGCTGCGGAGACAATGTGTCAGTCAGTGTCGAGGCCATTTAATAATGTTTTCTGTTCAACTTTTGACACCGGAACTGGAACCTTTTTAATGTCAACGATGCATAAAAAGCTGTGACTCAAAACCCATCTGGTGGAGCAGGGATGAGGCAGAGGGAGGAAGGAGCGGTTCTCCGATGGAGCAGAACGCCGTGAGGTGGGTGGGAGTGTCTGTCGAGAGGGGGTAAAACACCGGGGATTTTAATGAATTCTTTAAATATCTGAAGGAGGTGCGTCCTACTCCTAAACACACTCAAAAGACTAAATAGACGGATTATATTTATACACTGCTGGGTACAGTCAGGTGGCCGAGAGGACCACTCTGTACTTTTAATGGTCTTTCATGCTTTTAGGTTGGAGGAAGTCCTCTTTAAGGGTTTGTTTTTGTGTGGGAATGATACCGTTTCTCAGCTTGATAGAAACACTTATGGGAGAAAAGAAGAAAAACATAATTATAGACTATTTCAACGGGGATGTCTATACTATTACTATATTAAAAGTTGGTTTTCATACCAATGACCTCAAAACGACAGCTGCCGAAAAAGAAGTAAATATATATTTTTTAAACGGTTTGGATAGTTTAGATAGTTTCAAAGTGTTCACATTTATTGTGTTAAAACCTGCAAACACACCGAATGGCGTCCCATCCCCGTTAAATTAATGTGGAATTAATTGAATTACTGCTTGAATAAATAAAGTCGAACGAAGCAACATCAGAAAGCTGGATGCCCTGAGCAGCAGGGAGGAGGAGAAGATGAAGATGCGTGAACAGCTGAACTAAAAAACCTTCAGCAGGCGCGTTACCACAATATTCTTCCTCTTCGTCACATGTCGGAGCCGCTAAGCCTCCCGACGACTCCCCCGGTCCGCCACGCCACGCCGCCTCCACTTCCCTCAGCTCAGCTGCTCGCAGCCTCGCAAGCCTTTTGATCACTTTGTTTTGACGTTAGGCAACGGTGACAAGTCAAGAAGAACAGACGGACAGAGAGCTGAAGGGCTGTTGAAGGAGCTGGGGGAGGGGGGAGGGGGGAGGTCGAGGTGGTCAGTGCAGAGAAGTCACGAGGAAGTGTGAGAGTTCACGGTACACTGGGCTCAGGAGGAGGGGGAGGTCCTGCAGACTGATACCTCAGGGCGAAAGTTACTGTAGGGCACACTGTGTTCATATTGTTAATCCCAATGAGATCCAACCACAATGGAAGAAGTCTCCGTTGGTCTGTCCTTTGATTTTTGTCGACATTTACTTGAAACAAGTTATTTTATTTTCATGCATTAATCTGTTAATGAGAGGTTTGTCGGGCATGTGTGGAGCTGAAATATTAGAGTGCACTGTTGGACGGTCTGACTTTGATTTTTTTTGCAAAAGCCAATCAATGCACTCTAATCATCCCTCTAATGCTTTGCATTTTTAGCGTAGTTCAAACACGAAGGCTTGACAGAAAACAACGCAGCATGTAATCCAGTGCAAGTGTTTGTAATTTGATCCGATTGAAATCAGCACCCCTAATGCTAATGCTAATGCTAATGCTAACGCAACCCTTCCTGCTGCTGCTTCACTTTCAAACACCTTAACTGAAACACAGGGGAGGCTTTTATTGTGAAGCAGTCACAGGAAACAATGCATGGTATTTAAAAATGCGGTCACACACATGGTGCACATAAAAAAAAAAAATTTAAAAAAAGATCATAATCGATGCAGCAGGACCAGAGATGTTGCCCCTGCACATTCTTCCTCTTCGTCAAAACTTGGCGCCTACATGACCCACAATGCAACTCGACCGCCGGTTGAGTTTTAAGAATTACAACTGTATACAGATTAAGTTTTTTTTTACTGATGCCAGATGACACATGTGATGTCTTTGTGCGGTGACCTCTGACCGTGTGCAATATTGCTGCTGACCTCCCACAAAGCTTCCGTTAAACGATGTAATGAGTGTGTTTCCGCTTCATCCGAGTCTGTCATTTCAACAGCAGCCCCACCCTGCGGGGTTAATGAGTCAGCCTCTGTTTAAACATCAATAATTACTACTCTCACACGGTCGCAGCTCTTATTGTCGAAGGCATACAACACACCTCCTCCTCAACCTCCTATTTAAAAGGCTGAGTCATAAATAAGTGTAATGTGCAGTCTGGGAGGCGTTACGGGCTCCTGGAGGAGGCTCATTACAGGCTCACATAAGTATGGAGGAGATTATCAAACTGGTAGTTATGTGGATGGGGGGAGTCATCTGTCTGACTGCTGTTTACCAACCACAGCATTGACTGGTTGACTGGCTCAAAGGCACTGTGGTGGAACGGAGGCTTCTGTCAGCATCTACAGTGGATGCATTCAGTCAATACTGATGCACATAAACATGTTTAGGGCCAATACTGCAGTCATCTTCAAAGTCATCTTGCTGGGGACTGATGGAGTATTTTGTTGTTGTTGATTGTGTCAGCTCTTTGTGGTCGTAATTTATTCAATCAAATGATATTTCATGTCTTCAAACACTGTTTTTACACCGGTCCTGAGAGGAAGAGTCAGCATGTGTGCTCTACAACAGGTACACTGGGCATCCTGTCTCACAAGAGGGGTCAAAAGGTCACAGAGAAAAGGTAGTGTATGTATGTGCGTGAAAGACATGACAGAAAGTGTGGGCGTACCTGCAGGGCGCTGTTCAGGAAGCAGCTGTTCTGTCCCGGCTCGTTGCTCAGCCCTTTACTGGGAGCGATGGACGTCATGGTGCGAGGCGTCAACATCCCCTGCATCCCAACACCACCGTTGCTGCCGCCGCCGCCAGCACCGCTCCCGACTCCCCCGCCTCCACCCGACGCAAAGTAGTTCCTCTTCCACGACATTTTCCCCGCTCGCTCCTCTTTCCGTTCTCCTCCTTCGTCTCTCGGCCTCGCTCCTAGCAGGAGTCAACTTCCTGTCTTTCGTTCTCGTGTCGAAGGAGACAGAGACATTTCCTCCGTCGGAGGAGGAGAGGATGAAATTGTAAAAAATCAAGAAGACTCCCGACAACAGAATGGACAAGAGGGAGAAGGAGGAAACAAAAAGAAAACTGCAAGAAAGAAAGAAAAAAAAAAAATGTAGTTCTGCTCCGAAAAAACAAAATGAAGTCCTCGGTAAAAGATTTAGTTCAACGGTTCTTTGACTTGAACTAATCTCTACCGTCTGCAATTTTAAAATTCCGAGAATTGCACAAAAAGATTGAAAAAGTTCCAAGGATATCCAGCAGTTCTGTATCTCAGGTTTTAGCCCCAGAGCTTTTATAAATACCGCTGTACCCTCTGCGTGACCTTCCAACGGTCGTCTTCTTTGCACTCAAAAAAACTTTCAAGGGCTCATCCCTCTGCGTGTCCGTGTGTTGCAGTCGCGACAACCTTTGTCCTCCCTTCACACTATGCGATATGTGCAGCTGAGCCGTGACCTCGCCTCATCATCATCATCATCATCATCACACTAGCCAGAACCAACCGCTGGGGTCAGGGGGAGGGGTCACAGGTCAGCGACTCAGGACGGATCTGCAAAAGAAAGAAAAAAAGAGTTTGAGATATTTTGTTTTCTGCGTTCAGGCACACGACATTCAGACTGTGAGACCGTCCTCTCAGCTCGGAGATTTCTTAACGCTTTCAAACAATAATTCCTTGTAAAATAACTATTCAATATATGTATTGTTTACAAGTCTAACAGCTATGTTAAAAAGACACAAAACCCCCACAAAGACAGCCACCACAAAAGACACAAAATATTCAATGTGAACATTTAAGTGTTTAATTAATATGGACGTGTGCCCATTATGAGCAACTGAGGTTACTAGCCAACAGACAAAAGATAGGTAGTTACTTTATTAATCAAGTAATTAAGTCTACAGCAAACATAAAAAGACTTTTCAAGACCTGCAAAACGTGTTAAAGACTTCTGGTCCCAATATACAAAGCCAACAGAAGTATTTCCATTATTTAAGGGCTTTGCATCTCTACCTGGGGATAATATTAGACATTACATTAAAAACAAAGCTGGTGAATATTATGAAACTTTAAAAGTGAAGAATAATGTGAACACAGTGTGTGTTCAGTAATGCCGACGTTAACCCAACTTTGCTCTTTAAAAAAAAAAAAAACGGACCTAACTGGATTTAAAGGCCTTTAAATATCGTTCAAGACTTTATATGGAGACAATGTACAACTTCTAAAGACAGAGGAAACCATCCTCCTCCTCCTCCTCCTCCTCCTCCTCTTCTTCACACTGCAGTCACAAAAACAGAGAGAGGCATTTACAGCCTTTTATTTGTCTCTCATCTCATTGACTGTCTACTTCTGCTGCCAAAGACCTCAAGCCTTTATTTTTTGCCAAGTAATACCAAACACACATTGAATGAATGCAAATCCATCCGGAAAAATAGTTTTTCACCAGCTGCAATAAAAAGATAGTAGAGAGTGCAAATGGGCCAATTTAAAAAAAAAAAAGAATATATAAAAAGAAAGCGCAACTTTCTAAGTAGCACGTGCAGTATAAAGTACAACATGTATGTGTGTGAGATCACGGATGTGTCACTCCAAGCGTTTGTTTACAACACGAGGGATCAGCTGACAGGACGACACACACACACACACACACACACCTTCATGACTCAGAGCATCAAAAGCCTACTCTGACAGCAGAGCAGCAACATCTGTGCTCAAGTCCTAAATTATAAACAACCTATTGTCATGTTCATCAGAATAACTCAGTGTGCTAATTAATGAATTGCATGCAAAAATACACATTTCAAAAGATTTGGGACAACGCCGGAGTAAATCTTTTAACTTTTTCTCGAGTTGTCTGGTTCGAAAATGTAAAAAACAAAAAACAGGCAAAGCTCACCGGATGCTCCGCAAACCTCCAAAACAAAGAAAGTCTTAAAGAGACGGTTGCAGATAAATTCTGGGATTTTACCTCATTTTAGCTCTTTAGCTTTAGTGAATAAATAAGTATCAACACAGAGCGGGAGAAGCCAGAAAGTAAGTGTGTGTGTGTGTGTGTGTGTGTTATTTAGTTGGTGTGTGAGAGGTAAACTGCCGGTCAGAGCAGAGGGAGGTGAGGAGGGATTAGCCTGATCAGACTCTGTCTGTCTGCGCAGGATTAGACCGTCTGTCTCTGTGTGTGTTTGTTTCTGTCTCACTCCTCCATTAACAACATACATTTTATTAATTGCAGTCGGTCATCTGTTCAAAGTAGAAGCCGCCATGTACCAGAATGTAACATTATTACGAGTAGGACTTGATTTGTTTATTTATTCTCTGTGAGATGACAACAAAACAACAAATCCAAAAACAGCCTTCAACAGCGAGATGCAACCGCCGCCAACAGGAAGTGGGCTACTACCTGAAGCACACAACGGTGACTGCAACCAGAGCTCAGAAAGAAAATCACACATTTCTTCTTGATTAACAAAAAGCAACCGACCGTGGCGGGGAACACGATCAGTCAATAAACAAAAAACTGATTCTGTCATCTCTACACATTCTCGTGTGGAGTATCAATCGAGTTATTGATTCCTCTATTCCTCAACTCAAAAGAAAAAAAGGGTTGTTTTGGTTTTTGTCAGGAGTTTGAGAAACTTGTGAAAAGTCTTGAGCGAAACTAAATGGGAGACAAAAAGTGTGTCGATGACATTTATGAACCATGGAGAAGCCGCTTCCAGCATGCCTTCACATTACACCGCAATGAGGTGGAAAAAAAACGTATTTTTCCTGAATGATTGCAGCTTTTTATATCTTATAGAAACACATTAGGGTCCCAAGGTCGAATCAACACCAGTGAAATGTTAATTAAAAAAAGGAAAGGAGTGTAAAATGAAGGCAGTTTGGGGCTTATGGAGCCAGTAGGATTAGAGAAATAGACCATAATAAAACCCGGGTGACATTCACACTAAATAACTGAGACGAGCACCCAAACATGACCGGACTCGGGCTGAAGGGTAATTTCACCCTAATTGGAGTATCTCTCAGGTAGTTTAAGTTTTATTTGTCCATGTTAGGAGATGTGTGTCTCCAATACAATAGAGGTGTTGGAATAATTTAAAAAAAAGATTACAAAGAGATGGTTAACCTTGCCATTAGACTTTAGGTCAAGATAAATTAATACTTTGGGATAAAACGATGGGAACGTGCGGTGGGACGAGAATCCAGGCGATCTCAGTGCTATAGGCTGCTCATATGTAGGAGTCGGGAAGCTAATCACACACATTTTTTGGGGAATGTCGTGAATTTTGCTCATTGTGTATACCGTGGGAATAGAAATGATTATGTCACTGATGACACTACATATTTAACAAAAGGTGTTATTGACCTGGAGTAAGAAGGTGATAACAAAAAAAAAATGGTTTAAGGACTGAATCCTGTACTGTGATGTAAACTATGGAATAAATAACCTTTTAACTTAAAAGTGAGACTTTGCAATACTGGTCCCAAAATAATTGGGGAGGAGAACAGAGAATGAAACTTGACTGTCGGCGTACCTGGACGGCAGACTAACCAATCGGAGTCAGGATTATTTCAGCCTGATAAGAGGTCGCTTCCTCTCCTGGTGAGCACCGAGACTGCTTTGGTGTAAAATTGGTTATATAACAAAATGCCAGTCTGTCGCAGAGGCTTTACACACGCACACACACACACACACAGCTATAATCACCTCTAATTCGCTAGGCTGGCTCGGTTCCAGCTCCACAGGGCCGACAATAGAGCTACCAGGAGACTTGATGCTACTGGGAACACTGGGATGAAGCCAGCCGGGATGGATACATGGTGAGGCAGTGATAAAGAGTCTGGCAGCAGACAGACAGACAGTGTATTGATTTGATATCAGACTGTCCCGTCAGGTGAGTTTGCCGAAGCCAGATTTAAATCGTTTCCAGGCTCATTTTCACCGAGCTGCTGTTCATCCTCAGTGAAATTTACAAGGCACAATGAAAACCAGTCGAAGCCTCAGAGGGGCAGAGACTTGACATTCAGGAAGAACACAGACCAAAAATGCGGAAATCTATTCACCGTCTCATAAAAAACGATGAAAAAAACGTGGCCCGTTTCTTCTTCTTAGAAAACACGCATGATAAATACTTAATGCTGTTCACTTTCTATTGATTTCAGGTGCTCGATTCATATAATATTGAGGATTGTAGTGATTCTGCAGGGCATTCAGCACACTCCAGACAACACCTGTTCAAACAACATCAATATTTCTAAAAAAATGAACATGTGTGTGATGGAGACACTCAATAGTGTGGAGGTGATGGTGGATAATCCCAGACGGAGGCAGATGGAGGAGGAAGCGGAAACAACCGTTTTAAAAGAAATGAGGTCATCGAACCTTATTTCCTTTGCTGCTTTGACACAGACATGCATTTAAAAAGATAAAAGCTTTTTGACTTTTTTGTTTTGCTACAAACTCTATGAATTAAATCAAATGTCTTGGGAGAAAGTGACATATTTTTTCTAAGGAGCTTTCTGGGCGCAGGAACTGAAGCTCTTTTTGCTGCTGACCTCGTCGAGGAGGAGGAAGATTTGGGGCCTAATGACTAAAAAGGAGAGCTCATGAATATACAGCCGTCCTTCAGAGCTGCAACTGCACCAAAATAACTCGAGAGAATTTGGGAATGTGGAGCACTTCAAATCACTTAATTCTGCCCAGTGAAAGGAGGAATTAGCTTCTTGTCGCGTCCCCTCTGAGACTCTCAGACAAGCCGCCGTCTTGACTCAGTCAAGGACACTTCAGCTGTGGTGACTGGTTCAAGACACAGGGCCGGTCTTTTTTTTTTTTTTTTTACCCCAGCAGAATGAACTCGGATTCAGGCTGAAAGCTTACGCTGGCTTGATAATCCCACCATGATAAGAACGCTGCACTTGTTGCAGAAAAAGGAGCGGGTCAGCGGCGGCGCTGGGTCAATTGCCATAAAATAAAAAATTATTTTTTCGCACCAGACGTGCATAGAAAGACCCACGATTCCCATGTTGTCATTAAAATTACATACTTTTACTCAAGTACTGTTCTTAAGTACAGTTTTGAGGTACTTGCACTTTCGTTGAGTACTTCTATTTTATGCAACGTTGTACCTCTACACCACTATATCTCAAGGGGGTAATATTGTACTTTTTTACTTAACTATAACATTATATAACTTAAGATATTTTGCGTAAAACATGCTTAGGCTACGTACTAAAATATCTCATTTTAAACTGGCTATGCATTGACAAACTGCAACCTTAAAATGACTTTACGTGCGATTCTTCATGAAAGAAAATTATTAATTTAACTATGGAATATTTTTACTCAAGTAAAAAAATAAAAATAAAAAAGGGTCAGAGTATTTCTTCCACCGCTGCTATCCAGATTACATACTGCACAGAATATCAGGTGTGAATCTTCATCACACAGTAGCCAACCCACAAACATAGATCGATGGAGCTCGCTACGATTTCATTTCCAAAAAGGGATTTCTAAAAGAAATTTTTGGAAAAGCCAAGAGACTCCGTTGTTTCCCCTCCATCACATCCCCCTGTGGTGAATGTATTGTTCTAATTTTCACTCCCCACATTCCTCCATAGCAGCAGCAGCAGCAGCTTCCAGCAGTTGAGTGAATAACCAGTAAATCATCCAGACTGGGAGGAGCTCCTCCTCCTGTTCTTTCAAAACACATTATTTTCCACATGAACACTGCTGAATAAGGTGCTTTTTAAATGTGTTAAAGCCCACAGAAAGAAAACACAACACACTGAAAGATGCTCATATCCCACCGAAATATTCATTTAAAAACAGCACTACTGCTCCTCCATTCAGACCCACAGGTTGTTTTACTCTGTTAGTCTCCACCGCGCGAGATGTAAAGTCTGCACACAGGAATGACAACAAAAAAAAGCATATTTTCTTTAGTTAAACTTTCTCACCAAACCCCATTCATAAAATTAACACTTGTATTTGTTGCTTTAAATATGAAACCGCGTCCTGTCCGAAGAACACACACACACACATCGGTTAGCTTTAGAGACACCTTCGCGGGTACAACTTAAAATCGGGAGAAATTAAAATCACAGCAGTTGTGCACAAGGAAAATAAGTAATTAAAAAAAAAAAAAAATTGTTTAACTACCTCATCTGCTTTGTATTAAAACCCCCAAAAATATTGTGTAAATCCACCACAGGACCAATTTATCCGCCTGTCATGTTGAACAGTTGCTGGAAAGGAGAAAAAAAAAAAAAAAAAGCGATGCGGCGTTTTAAAATGGTGTGTTTTTTAAACGGAGTCTGGCGCAGCGCTCCCCGCACACACACACACACACACACGCACACACACACACACACACCGGGGCTCCACATTACACCACTTTCAGCCAAACTTCCCGGAGAACAATGAACGCAGAGCGGCATACCCGCTGCTTTTAAACCCCACGAGCTCATCTCGCGGTAACAGCTAAAAAATAAAAGCACCAACCGCCGAATCCGGCTGGATATTTAACGGCCCCGTTAAACGTTCAATATCGAGCCCCCCCCGTTTGGTGTAAACCGGCGGTCACGTTACCGACGGCGTAGTATATGAGCTTTAACGCCGGGGTGAATGAAGAGTAACGGCCGCTGCCCGCGTTCAAAAATCAATCCGCAGACAGAATAAAAAACACCGACATGGACGTTTGAGAGCGGCTCACCTGGGACATGCGAACCCGGGAGGAGAGGCAGGAAATCCCCGCTGACCTAGAGGAGGACAGCTCGGTCCCAAAAAGCGCCCGGAGACGCGGCGGAGGGTTATTGTGTTTAAAGCGGCGGCACGGAGGGGGAGGGGTTACTACCTGCAGCACGGCGCGCGTGCATGAGCGCGCGTGTGCGTTTGTGTCAACACGTGAGCTCGAGTGTGCGCATCAGTAGCATCAGGGCAATTAAAGTTAAAGTATTAATAGTATAAAATGTCCCCTGTGATCCGATTTATATATATATATATATATATATATATATATTATATATATCCATATATATAATATATTAACAGATCGTTAATTTATTATTACTCACGCATTAATAACGTAAAAACAGGATTTTAGTCGGTTGAGATTGAGCTTATTTTTAACTAATGTTTGCTTTCAGCATGGATGAATCTGATGATTATGTGGCACCTTCACAATGTTTGTTTTGTCCAAACAATAGTCCAAATCTCAACATTATTATTATTATTATTATTATCGAAAGAAAGAAAACAAAAATCTGGAACCATGACTTAAAACAATCAGTTTTTAGATTTTGAAAGGTGTTATAAATAACATTGTACTTGTTTTGAATGCCAACATCTTAATAAGGTAAGTAAAATTGTCAGATATGCAGTGGAGTAAAAACAATGTCCGATTGTTCCTTTTACTCTCATGTTTATTATCTAAATATATCTTTAAACCTCGTTTCAGATAAAACGGGGGCAGAAAACTCAGCAATTTAAGAGGCCTTTAGTTTATATCATGTTTATGTGTTCATCTGAACATTTATGGATAATCACTAGAGTTTGGTGTTAAAAATGTGTGTGTGTGTGTGACTGCATTGATTATGGTATTGATCACATCAGAAACACATGTTAGGATCAATATGTGGCAGATCACCGCAGTCTGCCAAAACGCACACTGCATAAGGGACTCATACATTTTATAAAAAGGTTATTATAATAAACCAATGACTGATACACAATCTATAACGTCATTATTGTGAGTTTCATTATTCATTAGCAGGTACGCATTCAGATACATATTTGAGTCCAACATATTAATACTTTAACAGCTACTGCAAACACTATTCAAACATCAACGTCGCAGTATTACTACTACGAATACTTCCACCAGAAGTAACTCTAAAAACTGTATGACCAATATTCATTCATGAAAATGCAAATACAACCGAGACTTAAGAAACCAACGGCACCACCACATGAATTAATTGATTCATGTTTTTTGTGTGTCAATAATACGTTTTCTCATGAGATGAGGAGACAACAAGTCCACCCAATTAAAAAAATAAAACACGTTGTATGTTCATGTCCTCTAGAACGACACATGGAAAATAAATATGTTCTGATCGGACAAGATTATTGTGACTATTGTCAGGATATATTGAGATTAAACTTTATTTATCCTGAGGGAAGTTGTTGTGCAGCAGTCTCCATACAAAGTAGGCAAGACACACGCCAGAAATGTACACAGGTTAGCCGTAACCGTCATAAATACAAATGGTTAGTCTCTGTTTCAGAGTAAATCTGTTTAATACCACCATGATGGTGATTATGGTTTGGGCAAAGAAAAAAACATGGTTAGAGAGAGAGAGAGAGAGAGAGAGAGAGAGAGAGATCATGGTTTGGGACTACTTTTGTTAATGTTCGGGTACCATTGCTGTAGGGTGTTGTTAGCTTAGCTTAGCACAAAGACTGAAAGCGGGGGGAAACAGCTAGCCTAGCTCTTCTGTCTTAGATACTCGAAGGCTCACTGATTAATTATTCTGGTTTGGAAAAGTCAATCGTTTCTTGTTCTTATTATTACGTTGTTTGTTTCATCCAAACAGAATTGTAGAAAACAGTCGGTGTTATTATTATTATTATTATTATTATTATGTGGACGCAGAAAGTCAAATAAACTTGACTCTAAGCTCCTGTCTGTACGTCTTTTATTATTATTCCTCAATCCTCATACTAAACCCTTAGGATCCATAACAATATATAATATCATAGTGTCTCAATATAACTACTACGAACTGCATGCTGCCCCACCTAATACTACTTATACAAACACAATATCCTCTGGAGTGCAACAGAGCTTCATAAGAAGGCCGACAGTATAAACAAGAGGAAGAAATGTGTGCGAGAGATGGCAGGCAGACAAAATGCGGTTAAAAATAAATTCATGATGTTTAATGAAATGAAACATGAAGAAGCAGTTTGTCTCATGTGGAGCCGAGTGTTTGGGTGGAGATCAGATCTGAACCACAGCCCTCAAACATTCCTCTGGTGGAAACTGCTCAACCTGGTTTCTATTAAAACAGGGCTGAAGTGGACTGAACGGGGCTAAAGAGGGCTGCAGAGGCCCTCCTTGTTATCCTCTATATTAATTTGGTTTTGCATTTCTCTACGTTCGTGTACTTAACTTTTTAGACTTTTCCACTCAGAGAGAAGTACGTTTTACTACACTACACCTTTCGTCACTTTGCAAATTCAGATTAATTGAACAAAATATAAAATCAACTCCCTTATTATAGAATAAGCTACCCAGAAGCATATACATTCTTTGAAATCCAGTATATATATATATATATATATATATATATATATATATATATATAATTCTATAATGAGCCATTCTGCAAAAAGAGTCCTTTTATTTTTGGTCGGCCTACGTAAGTACAATCTGCTGATAATACTTTTGAGTACATTTTTGAATGCAGGATGTGTAGGAGTATTTTCATGTGGTAAAAGTACCTTTTCCTTAGTAAAGGATCTAAATATGTAAACTTAAGGGAGCAGACAGAAAGTCTCGTGACTGTTTGTTTTGAAAGGATCTGCCTGTACAGAGCACACACAGCAAATGCATTTGAACAAATATACGTGTACTTCACGAGTATTACAGCATGTTTGGGTTTTAAATCCCATCCGTCGAACAGCCGCCCTCTCTTAGGCTCACTAACTTAATTTAACTTGTGAATGAAAACTGCACAGAGTGCGGTCAAATTGCTCAAGTGACTGTCACTTGATAATGTTTTCAAATTAAAAGCACAGCGGCAGCTCTCAAGAGTTTCCAGCAGACGGAAAAAAGGTCTGGCTCATTTTTCACCCCCCACTACCACCACCACCACCACCCCTCCCCCCGGTGAGAAGTTCCTCTGCAGTGTGACAGAATCATGATGCGATGACGTTTATCGCCGTGGATGTTTATGGGAGCAGATCTGCGTAAACAGATGTTATCTGGTAAAGTCAACAGAGCTCTTTGGGAAACACCTGAAAACATCTGTGTAAACCTTTATCCTTAGGGTGGTGCTAGAGAAAAGAAATAGCAAAAGGGACTTTTATGCATTATATATATATACCCAAAAAAATGTCAGGTTATCCATCACACAAATAAAAAAGACATTTCCGCCATCAGTTGGTGCGTACAAATTCGCCAGACGAAGCCAGTTTTATGGTCCCAACAGATGAACAACAGGATGTAGGTGAACAAAAATGGACGCCTATCGCGAGGTATAAAGGGTTGGTACGTTTCCAGATATTTTCCAAGGGAAGATAAGTTCTGGAAAGGAGGGCATTTTTTCACAATTGTAATAAAAAAATGGCAAACTATACACATGTAATTGAATTAGAACCATGCACTTCATTCATCAGCACTCTTCCATTACATGTACAGCTAATCTGCCAGCATCCGCCAAGCCGGCTGACTGATACATACGAGCTGACGGACCGTGGGCTATCCTAGAAGATGAGGCATCAGAGTCTGACGTGGAGGAAATCCAGAGAGAAGATAGGAAAGGTCTTTTATTTTGGCGGGGGTCATAGGGAATGCCTTTTTGATTGATGTTCAACAAAAAACGTTAAATGACTCAACTGTTAATTCAAGTTAAACTCAACTAAATTGCTGATCATCTTGTTCACTCATGCTTTAAGTCTGAAGTCATTGTTTTTTTGTTTTTTTTTTACTCCCTTTTGCTTCATAAAACCTTTTGTTTTGAAAATGTTTCACAATCAATACAAAATGGAGAAGCTCCGTCTATCTGTTCTCCGTGTTGGGACATTTAAATTGACAGTTTCTAATCGAGGATCAGACCGAGCAGCATTGAAGAGGTCAAAGGTCAGAGGTCACAGCACAAGGACAACAGTGATAAGTGGGTCGCCAAAGAAAGAAAACAGCTGCCACAGACAAGGAAAATGTTGCATTAAAAGCAGAAAGAAGTGTATTTTTTCCCCACATGGGGCAAAAGTTATTATGGAGGAAATAAGACACGCTTTTAGATTGAAAAAGCACGTGAGATATTGAATCACCATAGGGAAACAGGTTTTATTTACTCATGAGCTACTTTACTATTGAAGTAAAAAGCACTTGTACTTGTAGTGCAGCATTACAGTCCCAAGAAGTAGAATTCAGTAAAGTACTTGATTAAATGTCTAAAAGCATAAAGACAAAAGGTTCATACAACTGATAATGCTCATAAAAATACTTCCACAATATTTGGACAATGTTACAGGAAAACGTATATAGCTATTGGAATAAAGCACTATTAAAAGAAATGCTATGTGTTATGATTAAATGATGTGCATGTTTTAGTTGACTGACAGGTTATTGAAGTATATATTTTAATTATTTATTTTGGCAATATTATATATATATTATTCTGATCGAAACTTAACTTTTCTTTCATCATATTATGACTTTATTCTTGAAATATCGCAATTTTACAACTTTAACTTGTGATATTATAGCTTTCTTTTGTAAGCTATAATATCGTATGTATTCTCACAACATCGCAACTTCTTTCTTCTCAAATCATTTTCTTCCCCTTTTTCCTGTAATACTCCATCCCATTATGCCAACAATCAAATCCAACAATGTTCAGACAACCGTGTGAGTGTTATGATATAATTAATCGTTATCCTGCACAAAAACAAAAAACATGTAAAGCATTGCCTTTAATGTTATTTCAGGTACTGTGTGACCGGAAGATGAACACGTTCTTTAGTTAATTTTGAGTGAAGTTTCCAATAAAAACCCGATGACTGTGTGAGATTGTTTTCCTGGTTGTATGAAACAGTTTGTGCCATCGCGACGTGTTTTCATACACAACAACGAGTCACTTCCATCTTCTCACGGCGTTGCGTTTGATGGTTACTGTCCCTCTCGGTGGCTCCGTGATGAGGAACAAAGAGCTCAGTGAAGTGAGAGCGAAGACTCGTCTCTGTCCTGCTCGCACACAAAAAGCTGCTGTGATTTGAATACAAAGACTCTGAAGGCCAAAACAGACGAGAGGGAGACGGTGCTGACCTGCTGCAGCTTCCTGCTCATTACTGACTGTGTGTGTGTGTGTGTGTGTGTGTGTGTGTGTGTGTGTGTGTGTTTACTGGAGGGGGGGCCTCCTGTTTGAACCAGTTTACTCCCACTGAGTTTTCAAAGACTGTTTCAAACAATAAACAATACTGATGATGATGATGATGATATTACCATGCATGCTTTTGATGTCACATAAAAGTAGCGAGACAGTCAGTAGGGCCACAAGTGCTCAGATCCTTTACTTAAGTAAAAGTACTAATACATAAAACATGCATGCAGATGTCCTGCATTCAAAATTCTATTTTTTTTTGTAAAAGTACGGAAGTATTTTCAGCAAAATGTACTAAATTCCTGAAATTATTCTTCTCAAAATCATATGCACGCGATCCAGCGGTGAAAGAAGTATTCAGATCTTTTACTCAAGTAAAAAGTAGTAATGCTACAGTGGAGAAATACTTATTACTATATCGGATGGGAATGTCATTAGTTACTTGGTCATAAACCAAAGTAGTGAACACATTTTAATCTTGATGTCTGATGCAAGATTAAAGTACAGTTCGTCCTGAGGGCCCCATGAATATCTGAACCACATTTCATCCAATATCCACAAAGTTGAACCTTGTGGTGGCGCGAGAGAGAGGATCACTGAAGTCAGTGGGATTCATCCTCTGGAGAACATGAGTGCATGCAGAAAATTCTATGAAAATCCATCCCATAGTTATTGAGATATCTTAGTCTGAACCAACGCAGTCCCAAAAGGCGCACAACAATCCCACCGCTGCCACCAATGTGGCCGAGGGTTATTGTGCGCCTATACTTTATAATGTAATAAAACAATAACACGATGCTCCGTAGTCTACACAAGACGGCCACCACATCTATTCTTGACACACTCCCAGAACATTTCCTCTCTTCTCTTTCCGTTTTTCCCCCTTCACAATAAAAGCCCCCCCGACACATACAACCCGAACACTGCTTTTGTTTACTTACTTAATATAATAGTGGTATGCAATGGTAAACTAATGGCTGTGCAATAGGTCTAAAGGGTACCTAGCTTGTTGAAATAAGAAGCCCGGCGAGAGCATTACGCTTAACAATTAAGATTATTGTAAACTCCCCCGTAGACAAGCCCAGAAGGATCGAAGTACGATTTTGGTATAACCGGTAAAATAGCAAAACAATGTCAAGAATTGTCTTCATTCTGGTTCTATAATTCCATAAATACAACAAACTATAGTTTTTCTATATATATATATATATATATATATATATATATATATATATATATATATATATATATACTTTATAAGCTGTGATATCAAATAGCTTTTGTGACACATTTTATTTGGTGGAAAATAGGGCAAAATGTTTCTTTGGATAGGAGAGGTTGCTGACGTCCTGCTGACGTCCCACGCCACTAACATGGCGAACAATATGGAAGCTCCCACTGATGTTCAAACACATTTAGCATGTCTCTCCAGACGCTGTTGACTCTGACGTGACAAGTACGTCACCCAGAAAATAAAGTAAGCTTGAGGGGAAGAACCAACAAAGTCAATGTTTAGTCTTCTTTGAGACGTTTGTGTTGCATCAGCACATGAAAACATCAATTTCACAATTAATATCAAGTGTGACCTTTTTACGAGAAATCCCTGTGAGCTACATGTTGCTTGTTTCCTTGTCTCTTTACCACATGTGAAATGTGATTCCTCGTGTGATAAATATTGGAAATGTGATATTTAAAGTATGCTTTTAAAAAAAAAAAGAAACAAGGGCAGAATTACACAAATCAATCAAAAAGGGTTCATCAATAAAAACGTTTCCGGTTGAAGCAACTAAACACTAAACATACTGTCATATGACACCGAGCAAATGGTACAGTTACAGTGTGTGTGTGTCCTTTTATTTCACTATGTCCACTTCCTGAATGACATAACCCTCCCATTCGCCAGTATGACATCTACACTGTTTACTCTCAGTCATATGATGGTACTCAGTGCCTCAGGCTATGTGTGTGTGTGAGCGTGAGTGTGTGTGAGTGTTTGTGTGTACAGGCGATGTGTCACCCGTTTTTCCTCTGCTATTCATCTGTCACACTCTGACACCTTTACAACTTTAGAGTGACTACTGAGTATCTTTATGGGACTCTTGTTGTTTTACAAGTGACATATTATTAAAGTAATTTTAAATAAAATAGGTTTCTGGACATATTTACAGCTAAAAAGCCGTAAGACTGATGCCTCGATGTGCCTGTTTCTCCAATGTGAGACTAAAACCATCCAGTCGGAGAGACACACGTCTTCGCCTCATCGTGAGCCGTCTCAAACGCTGCCAACGCTTTCAAAACACATTTGTTGTCGCCATTAAGATATGTCAGAAAGTGCAGGTCAGATTGTTGGAACAAAGTTAAATATTGTATCTGGTACCAAATGCCATCCGATATATTTTCCGGCTTACAAAATAAAACCCTCCGATTTTGACGTGATCATTTTAATGGATAATCGTTCTGGAATTCTCGTTTATGCAGTTGCGGAACATTAAATATGCACTTCATGAATTGGTGAACAAACGATGATGAATAATTCTGTCAGACGGATGAGAACTGTGCAAAGTAGCAGAAAGCAAACTGTTTGTTGGTGAGCGAACAGACTTCTTCTTACTTCGATCAGACGAAGGAGATACTTTTTGAACTAAATACTTTGTGAATTACTCGAAAATGACAAAAACATGAGTCCCGTTGAGCCTGACGATGTATAGTGAAGTCGTAGTAGAGTTGTAGGTTTGAGCTCTGTTGTAACTTCACCGTCAATGAATGTGGTTGCAGCCGTTGCGAATTCATGCTCGTTCCTTGTCTGGTCGCGCCAAGCTGACAGCCCCCCCCCTACCTGCCCGGTGGCCACTTCACAGATAACAGAGGTTAAAAGGTCAGGAGGTCGGATCAACAAGAAAGAAAACGAGCCATAAATGCAAGAGAAGAACAGTTTTAAAACAATCCAGTGTGAATACAGTTCCCCACAAACAAGCAGAGTGTTCATCCACCGAGTTACAGCAACCCAGAAAACAGGGAGCGACGACCAATTGAAGACAAACTGACCACAAAACCAAAGTGCAGCTGGATATATTACAGGCTTGAAGGTTTGTTGTTGGACTGTCTGCTCCTCCTCCTCCTCTTCCTTAATCACCTCATTATTTGAGCCCAAAAGCTCACTATTGTTTAAATTATCATTATATGCTGCAGCATGATAATTACCTTCCATTTGAACTAAAGGGCTTCAATGAAACCAGAAAGAAACACACCAAAAGTATACGCAGGTGAGTGCACGGGTGTGTCCACATACTTATGGCCATGTCGTGGACCATACACACAGATGGAGTGTACACCAGCATGGTCCTTTACAGGGTTGAGATCTTAAATCAAGTGGCACAGTGAAGCGATGACTTCAAATGAGCCCATTTCAGAATGTGGTTTGGTGAGACTGTTCAGCCACAGAGAGGACAAAAGAGTAAGTGTGTGTGTGTGTGTGTGTGTGTGTGTGTGTGTGTGTGTGTGTGTGTGTCTCATTCATTCCTGCTGTCGCTCTCTCACCTTGACAGACAGCAGTATTCAAATGCCTCCTCCTCCCCCTCGTCCTCCTCTTCCTCCTCTGTTGGTCCTGCTTCCTCACACCGACGCCTCCTCAGGGAGAAAAGCAGGAGTGATGAAGGCAGCCCTTTGCCTCTTCCTCCTCCTTTATCTCTCTCACTCTCTGTCTCCCGTCCACACTACACTCAGCAGCCGTCTCCCAGGTGACTCAGCAAGAGAATGACATCATCCCTGTCAGCACACACACCTGTTTCCTCAATAAGCACCACCCCCTCAGCCACCGCCCCCTTGCTCTCATGCACTTCCTGGATCTCTTAAAGGGGAAGTGTCAGCCAGACAGGTTTGTTTAAGGATGCGTGAAAACGCAGACATTCCACAGTCCCATTAAAGCACATCGGACACTTCACCACAAGAGGCCTCTACCTCATTTAGTGTGTGTGTGTGTGTGTGTGTGTGTGTGTGTGTGTGTGTGTGAGGGATAATTTGTCACACATAATACATAATAGTTCCAGCTGTGGATCCCTGCACTCCACATTTCCATCCAATCACAGCCACTCCATTAAAGTAGGCACCTGCAATATTTATGATTGATTAATTTTCAAACAATTTAAGTAGCAACATGTAGTGCCGTCTGAATTCCCCCCTCGCACCTCAGGGTGCTGGTCTGACTTCTGATCTGAGCCGTCTCCCTGCAGAGCGTCACATCAAGATAAAACTGTTTTTTGGATCTAATGAGGCTTTGGGTTTCCGGGAGCTAAATGTTATCCACATTATTATTTCTAGAAACCCTGCTGGGGCTGTAAACACACACACAGGGTGAACCAACCAATTAATGAAATATGCAAATGAGGAAAACAGAGGAGGATTATACTCTGGGTAAATTCATATTGGAGATGAAAATGCCGGCAGGGAGGGGAACAAAAACAACTGCAGTCGACGTCTGAGAGTCTTTTGTCGACGTGTGGCTATATATGCAATGTTTGTCCTGAGAGGGGCGGTACAGGAAAGGTCACAGGGTCATTTTAAAGAATGGAAACAGGAGAAAGGAGCAAGCTTGGCTCTATCCAAAAGTAATACAATAATCCACCAGCTCCTCTAAAGCTCCCTGATTTGCGCAATATAATATCTATAGCTGCTCGCTGTTTCCCCCTGTTTCTAGTTATTATGGGAAAAGCAGGGTTGTCATATTTGGTTTGATTGGGAAAATACTTTATAGTAAAGAACCGGAGTATAAGCTCATTAGCGGATAACAAGAGCTGAGGTTGTGACATCATCAAGTAAGCTGCTGCAGAAAGACCATACTGCGTCTACCCCCCCCCCCCCCCAAACTCCAAAGTACACTAGTCCGTACATGGTATTGAGAAACGGCCTTTGTGCTAAGCTAAGCTAACTGCATTTCCCTAAAACTAGTCAGCACGCAGTAGTTCCCATGTGCAAAAGTAGGAATAAAATTTAAAAATGCACTCAGATCTCAATGAAAGTTCCAATATCACAATGTAAAAGTATTCCAATTACAAGTAAAAATCCTACTTAATAATACTGATATTATCAGTCGGCTGCTTTTCTCATCCGTGCGTCTACAACTAAAACTGCAGAAGCTGCTCCAGTACAGCCAAGAGAGCAGCTGACAGTCCTGAAGACGCAGCAGCTCGTACTTCTGTTATCAGTATTGTTTTACTCCCACCACAGTTTAGTGTTTAGTGGAGACTCTTCAGTTGTGAACAGGCAGAAAACTAAAAACAGCAGAAAAACAATTACATCATGACGCTCCAGGCAGCTTAACACACACACACACACACATACACACACACACACACACACACACACACACAGTCACAGTTATACGTGTGTGCCAGCAGCACTTTAACTTTGGGTTCTGTATCACTGTAAGTAGATGTGGGAGAAGAAAACACACACACAGATACGCACACACGTAATGACACACACTTATTTCTGTCTCGTCTCCCATGGCGACCAGGCTGCTCTCTGTCGCCACGGCGATGGAGCTGCAGTCGAGGACCACAGCCGACAGACAGCAAGAGGCGTGAGACCGCAGAGACGAGAGAGCACTCCAACGCGACGTTGATGTACTTTATTTGTTGTGTTTGCATTTCACGCTGCAGAACTTTGTACTTCTACTTCTATCTGGGAACCTGTCTTTATGATTTTATGATTCCTGTTAACAAATATACTGGATTGCTCACCAGGTGCTATTAACCACACATCTGTCACTTTACCGAGTAACTTCCTCTTTAATTGCCCTGGTATCGTTTCTAATTTACTCCTATTCTATTTTAGCTTCTTTTCTTTTTACTTTCTCTATTTACCTGTACTTATTTATGTTCCTGTGATCGTGCAACAACTGAATTTCCACTAAATTGGGATTCGTCTTATCTTTGCGGTATTGGTTTGTTCATGTGACCATTATGTACCAAAACAACGACTATGAAAAGCTGCATTGCTGATGATGATTCTGAACTAGTTTCTCAACAATAACAGCCAACATTTACAGTAAAGGAATGAAGTTGATAGAGAAAATAATAAAAAGATAAAACATATATGAAATGAATAAAACAATCGGCTTTTGGGCCTAATACTAATAAACTAATACATTCTGACCATTCATTTTACTCACTTCAATGCTATATTATGTATTAAAGCTCACTCGTGAATTGCTCAGTGGCACTGTGGCAGCTAACGTACACATTTTCCCACAGAGGATTTTCACAACAAATGTCTTTTTAGAGAAGGGGGGGGGGGGGGGGGGGGGGGTGGCACACACACACACACACACACACAAACTCAGCGTGGGAACTGAGTGTCAGTATGTAACGTTTTATTCATTTGCTAATTTTACACAACAATGCAACAATACACACTCTCATTAGGAATGCAGAGAGAGAGCGAGAGAGCCCCACACAGAGAGAGAGAGAGAGAGAGAGAGAGAGAGAGAGAGAGAGAGAGAGAGAGAGAGAGAGAGAAAGAGAGCTTGTGTTTATGAGTTACTTTTGTTCTGAAGCTGCTGATATTTCCACAGCCTCAATTTCCATCTATTTGATTCCTCTAAATTGTCCTTCAGTGATTCAGTGTGAAGAGGAAGATTGGGCAAAATCTGTGCTGCAGAGGAGGAGACGTCCTGACTTTAAGTCTCTTCAACGCTGGCTCCTACAATTCCCACACTGCAACTGGACGGTGTCTTTTATTATGCAGGTTTTCATGTTTAAGTCTCTTTGCTCAAGCATAACTGTGACATCATCAGAGTGGGTTGAGAGTGTTGCTGTCGGCCCTGAGGGAAAGTTAAATTAATCCAGAAGCTATGCTCCTTAAGCTGATCTTGATGTACTAATAAATAAGAAAAGTTTTCATTAAACCGACACAAATAGAAACACACGCACCTAATCAGGGTGTGAAATACTATACGGATACAACAGATTTAAGGTTATAACTATATATATTTATGTAAACAAATATTTTTTATTTTATTTTATTTCGAATCTACAAACAGATAAACATTACATCTAAACTTGTTTATATATATATATATATATATACAAAATAAAGTATAACATAATATGTATTTAATACATACACTTTGATACAATAATAAATAGTCAATTATTTTAAATGATAAAACAAGTTTATTTTTAGTTTCATAACTTTAGTTTAAGTTTAATTCCTGTCCACCTTTGTAAATGTTTCTATAAAATATAGAATAATTCAGAAAGATAAATATTTTACATTAAGAGAACAGCGAAGAGGCACAACAATGCTAGCACTTTGAGCTGATACAGAAAACCACAACAAACAGAAGAATCCTGACAGGAAACACAACACCACAACACGCGCACACACACACGCGCGCACACACACACTCATTGACACATCCACAGAGAAACCCCTGTCAGCCTGCAGCTTTAAACACCAGTAGCATCTGTTTCACAGCAGCAGGAAGATGGATGGATGTGATGTGCACGTGCAGCGTCACTGTGCACGCGGGTAGTAACACGCACCCAAACACACACACACACACACACACGCGCGCGCGCGCACAAAGACAATGCGCAGCAGGGGCAGGTTAAAGAGTGAACAGTCCGATAAACATGAATGCTGCGTCACAACCCCCTCAGGAGCCAGCTGCTTACCTTCAGACTTCAGAGGAACCGCTGAGTGAGGACTGAAGGACCGACCAAGCTGCTGTCAACAAACACACGCGCACTTCCGGTTGTCCTTTCAAAATGAAAGCACGAGAGTGGCGACGCACCCTTTGGTCTAGTGAGAGATATTATATATATATATATATATATATATATATATATATATATATATATATATATATATGTATATATATATTTAGAAAACATGTATTTAGAAACATTTACAAAGGTGGATGTATGTACTGTATATATAAAAAGTAGATAATGGGTATAAAACTTGACCATGATGAGTCTGCTTGCCGGCCTTTGAAGATGCACACTTGAGACCTTGTGTGAAGGTGACTTCAGGCTAAGGAACCTTTACAATGCTCAACCCTATTTTAAAAGGCACTTCAGCCATTGTTCAAAACAAGCTGTTGGATCGCATGTACAATGTTGGACGACGAATGCACCTTTCGTTGCTGGTCACGAGAGTCGTCTGTTTGATGTTGAGAGATCTTTCACATTATCCTTCGGTGGTCCTACATGTTGCTATGGTAAGATTTTCATTGTGTGATTTTATTTTTATGTTGCATTATTCGGCTGGAATTTAGTCATCTCTGCAGAATCTAAATCCCTTCATGCATTTGTATGACTACACAGCCAGTGAGCCCCCTGAACCAATCCACATATTATTATGGATTTATTGCCCAATGATGCCAACAATATACTACCTACCCCAGCTTTAATACCACTGCTGTATTGTTGCAGGGATGGTATAGTATTTTCCAGAATTCCAGCCTCTCCCTACTTTCCACACGTTCTTGTTATTCCTGCTTTGCATTTTTCTCTCATACTCTAATGACACACCCTGAGGGGTTAAAGGTCAGTCTGAAGCTGAATCACAGGGTCAGTGAACGCATCCTTTCTATAATCTCTTCCCACCGTCCTTCAACATCAGAGATTTGATGAGAATCAAAAATAAATTTCCAATAAATAATCTATGATATCTAACTCCGGGCTTTATTAATATTTAACAAACCACTTTCTTATACGTTATCAATTAGAAGTCTTTAATGAGAACTGGTTGCCAGATTGTGAAGTCATTACGTTTCTTGCTTTTAATATGCCACTAAGTCTGCAGTTATATATATTATTAAGTCATTAATAAAGTATAAAATGTTGTTCAATAATTCATATATTTGTAAATAAATGATGTAGTGTTAAACAAATGTTAAATAAAGAATTATTCTAAAGCAAACTGAAGACCTATCTTTTTAGTCTGGCATTTAATTGAGTTTCATTTATTTTTCTAATTATTTATTGTATTTTTCCATAATAAAGGTTTTTTGTGTGTTTTACTTAACTTTAATATAAAAAGTGCGATACAAATAAATTCAGATTGAGTAAGTAACCAAAAAATAGCAAATCAGACATGCAGTTATGTTATTTGGTTATTAATGAGTAGTTAAAAAACAAGTCTGCAATTAAAATGTGTTTTTTTATCACAATTTAAATGATGTTGTAGGTGTTAGTTCTTAACATATACTGTTCCTGACCCAAAAAGTTATTAATGGCTCACAATTGATCTATAAAGGCACGATTCAACGATTTATTAACCATTAGTCACAGCTCATTAACGGGCTGATTTATATACGAGTGGTCCAACACTCCTTCCCACGGTGTATACATGGTGCCCCCTAGAGGCGGAAGTGCCCATTACAGTCACAATATAGAATATCAACAGGATTTATGACACATTGATAGGAGCCCCTGCTCCTAATTAACGACATCAGCAGATAAACTGGACCAAACATTTATTTTGGCAATTTGAAGATTGATTTACACAAAAAGGAAAACAATAAATCCATCTAAAACTGATTTGAAAACGATCAGCAGGGACAGACAGCTTATTCTTTAATGAGCTGAAACAACACACTCTGCTCCTTTAGCAGACTTGACCTTCACAAAGTAACAGAGAGTCAATGTAATGGTCTCTAAATTAATCTTCACCTTTTGAAAATTCTATAAAAACAACAATGAGCTTTAACAAATATTTCCCTCACGTGCATGCTCATCAGTATTTGAAATCACGCGTCACTAAATTAAAGTCACAAGGTTCTCTTCGTGGACTTGAAGACTTTTTGTGTCTCATTTGATCTAGAGGTGTCGCAATATACCGCTATTGAGGATAACCGTGATATTTAAAAATAAAATATTTAAATCCTTTTAATAATACACGTATAATACCATGTAAATATTCCAACGCCTCGTAAATAAAAACTCTTTGATATATAGCAATTGGTTACACTCTGCCCACACTCGTATTTTGACTAATTAATTTGCCAATAAAGAGACATATTTCTCATTGATGTGAATTCTTTCTTTTGGCAGCACAAGTCAAATATCGTGACAGCCCTAATTTCATTACTTGTTATCCTTTTTTTTTTTTAATCCTTGAAGCAGAATAAAGTCCATATTTGGCTCTGCAGGTTATTTCCACGTCCCAGTTTAATCCCAGCAGGCGGCCTCGGGGGTCCACTTCAGCCCGAAGCAAAGCTCTCCAGGATGGGTTCGTGTCCCGTTTCCTTGAGGAAGCGCAGCAGGTCGTCCGGTCGGAGCCCCATGGTGGCGCCGTTGGTCATGGGGTGGAAGCAGACCATCTCGTGGCCTCCCTCCACAAGGTCCCGGTCCAGGACGAACTTCACACTCTGGTCCCGGTCAAAGAGCAGAGCGAGAGCCGTCGCACAGCCCTGACCCACCTGAGAGGAGCCGGACGCAGGGAAATGAACAAAGAAAAGCAGAAATCAGTCTGTAATGGTGTATGGAATATGTGGACAGTATTCTTGATGGTAATAGCGGTTGTCTAAAGTCAAAATAAATAATAATATTCAAAGGTTAAATTACTCGACACTGAAAAACAAATGTGTTCCTCACCTTGAGTTTCTCCAACATGGCCGCCTCGTCTGCGAAGCGCAGGTTGCCGCTGCCGACGCCGAGCTTCTTGGCGAGGTCGTTGAGGTTCACCTGCAGAGGAACAGAGAGGATTATGGGACGCTGCAGTCGGGAGAAACACGACCGCTTCAGAGGCCGGACGGATGGTTAGCTGACCTGGCGGTCGTGCCGAGCCGATACCAGCCACAGGCCTTTCTTCTTCTTGTCCTTCAGGAAGAGGTTCTTGGTGACGGCTCCGCTCACGTCCTGCAGGTGAGGCATCATCTCCTCCACGGTGAACACCTGCGAGGGACGATGGAAAACATCCCGTCTCTCGGATATTTTCTCGTGCTTTTCTATTTTTTTCTGAAGACACATTGAGGTTTAATATCTGCTGAACCTACTAATCATTTTTTACAAACTGAAGTCTCACACGGCCTTTTGCTAATAAAATAAACTGATACCTGCGTGGAGGGCCTCAGTGTGAAGCTCAGTGACGCTGCGTGTGAAAGCGGTCATTCTGCGCCCCCTGCCGGTCACAGCGAGGTCTTGCAGCAGAAACGTGTTACAAAAACTTGAAGCATGGCTCTGAAAATGATTTCCTATTTCTCAAAAGCTGGAAAGATTGCCCAACAGCCCTCCATTAGAGTATGTAAATACTAGAAGGTCCAGCCAATGAAAGGTAAATAAAAATAATAATTATGCATTTTAAAAAGTGTATAACCTTTCGCATTTCAGGATGTCAGTGCTGATGGAACAATTCGGCATACAAGTGAGAGCCAATGACAACTTTATGTATACGTCGACGTATTGCATTCCTCTGCCAGCTTCAATGACTTCTATCATAACTGTTATGCTGCTTTAAAAAGAGCCACGATACATATTAACGTCAGCTGAGTGAACATGAAACCCGGAGCTGTTGTTGTTGTTTTACCGGCGGGTGCTCCACGCACGTCGTCTGGATGTTTAAGCTCTGCAGGTATTCCTCCAGCTCGGAGCGCAAGTCTTCAGACATCTTTAGATATGTTTATTATTATTTATAATCCACGAAGAGAAAAGTGCAGAGGACTGGACATCGGACAGAAACAGCTGCACGAAGAGGAAGAAGAAGACAACTCTTCTTCATTACTGAGACTCTGCAGCAGCTCATATCTTTACTGCTGCAGTACTGCCATCTCCTGGAATACTATTGTTCCTCCGAGTTTCTAATAAATACATAAAAGAAAAACCCCAGAAGTCATAACCTGGTTACTCAAGATAATCCACAGACCTTGCTGTGAGCAGTTTCATGCAGGAATTATGGATTTTTGCATCGCTCACAAATTCCATTGAGGATGCATGTGGGTCAATACAACATACGGATAAACAGTAAAATAAGAGTTCCTGTTGTTAAAATCACACAATGCAAAGATATGAAACTACATCATTTGCTGGGGGTCACTTCTGACCCATGTTGATCTGCAGCCTGGAGGGAACAGCTGGAGCTGGGTGAAGTTTGTTCAATTAATCTTTAGTTAAAGCCGTTTATTCACAATGACGTCTCCCTCAGATGTTCTCCTGAATTTACTCCAAAAGATATTCCCTCGTTAAGTGTGTTGATGGTGGTTGTGCCAATCTCACATACTGTAGGCCTCTCAAAGCTCAGTGATCCCTGGAACCTCCAGGAGGACCCAGAGGACACCGGAGATCTTCATTTTAAACACTCTTTATGTTTTTACACTAGTTTATTCAGGTTTGACTTTTCATTAATCATCATGCTGTGTTCCAGAGTAGCGCCTCGTTCTCCAGTTGCTTTTTACCCTCCAGTGACGCCTCCTCGGGAGTATTACTGAGTATTATTTGTTATTTAACTATCATCACATACATACCAGAACAAGGTCAAACCAATTAAATAAGTTATATTATGTTGTTGGATTGCATGTACAATGTTTACAAGGATGAGGTTGCTCGACAGACGACAAATGCACCTTTCATTGCGTCATGAGTCGTCAGTTTGATGTTGAGAAATCTTCATACAAATCTTCTTGTATGAATATTGTGTGGCCCGAACAACATTTTCATACCAAAATCGTCACTGGTGATGACTTCAAAACCCCCCAAAAATTGTGACAATTACCCTCCAAAAAGGATTCAGTCTACGTTGCTAATAGTTTTATTTGGCAATTCGAAGGGCCAGTATAGAGAACTGAAGGTCGCTAATGACCAACAACCTGAGGAATGACTGTGATGCATGTGCTGCACTTAATTCTTCCCAATATTAATCAAAATGCCATAACAAAAAGAGTAATGCCAAAGAAAGAAAAACATGACCTTCATAAATACAGTTTAAGTGATTGGAAAACAAGTTGTAGCTGCGCAAGAGGCGGGTCGGGGCGATTTACGTATTCATTTATTCATATATTCATATATTCATTGGTTGGATTTGTTATCGCGATCGTGGAATGGGGGGGGGGGGGGGGGGGGGCTGTACATAATGCCCATAAACATATGTTTTATGGTGTCCTAAATTTGATGATTTTTGTTTGTAATATCTGCTTCTTTTCCTGTCTGAAGCCAATTCTTTCTCACCACAAGTGAGATTTCAGGTTGAACTACTTGTTGAGAAGAGAAACACAAGAGATGTATAAGCGTCCACACATAGTGTTTATCTATTACCTCCATCCCAGTCCATCCCAGAGGTGTCGGATGGGTTTGTCAGCGCCATAAGTGTTCGTTCTAAAGTTTGCAATTCCCAACGCAGAGTTTTTAACTCAGCGGCATCCGTTTCCGAGCAAATGCTGTCAAAAGCTGTCAATGAACTATTTGAAAGTTGCTGACTGTACTAAAAAAATAGCTCACGGTCCGGGGCCCAATATTCTACAAAGCTGGAGGTTTCGGTGACCTGCTCCTAATACACCCATTCATCATGTCGCTTGAATAATACAATAATTCTTGTCAGGTTGTTCATAAAATGTTGCTGACGTGAGCAGTTTTTGATGCTTTGACAGCAGTGTAGATGCAGTGATTTGTTTCCATCGCTCTGGATGCAATACTCACTTATTAGAGCTGCGTAAACAAGGTTATAGGACGCTGTCTAATGAGCAGGAGCACTGACCTCATGTACATCTGTAGCCTTTGGTGGTTTACACTGCGCACTGCTGCTGATGCTACGGGTTGAAATAGAGTTTGACCTGCAGGATGAGTCTTGTTTTGCATAGAGGGCAAAATCAACAATATCGCCTGTAAAATAACCAATGAACATAGTTTTCACATTTGTAAGCAACACAGACTCTATGCTAAACTAAGCCTTGCATGGTCCTGATAAGAAGATGCTTCTTCAGTTTAAGCTCCACCTTAATCCTTCAGATGAAACAATCTGACTAACTTTAACTTCAATAAAAGGGGTGATGTGAGCCAACAAAGCTGTAAACCAATGATTTAGGGTGAAGCTATAGAGGGTTTTTTTTTTACATTGCCTTCAGGAAACAACTTCCAGGGGATGGAAAATGAAGGGAAATTGAGTCATATATCCCTGAGGCCCCCATGTCTCCATGATGACATGGACCCCAGTCTAAGAACCACACCTCTTAAAAATAATTAATTTATAGACATTGTAAAAGAAATGCAATTACACTGTACAATTTAAGCTGACATCGTAAACTAATAAACTAATATATATATATATATATATATATATATATATATATATATATATATATATATATATATATATATATATATATATATATATATATATATATATATATATATATAATATTACGGGGCTGCACGGTGGTGTAGTGGCTAGCACTGTCGCCTCACAGCAAGAGGGCCGCGGGTTCAATTCCCGGTCGGAGCGGTCCTTCTGTGTGGAGTTTGCATGTTCTCCCCGTGGCAGCGTGGGTTCTCTCCGGGCTCTCCGGCTTCCTCCCACAGTCCAAAGACATGCTGCAGGTTAATTGATCTCTAAATTGCCCATAGGTGTGAATGTGAGAGTGAATGGTTGTATGTCCCTACATGTGCCCTCGATGGACTGGCGGCCTGTCCAGGGTGTCCCCTGCCTTTGCCCTATGTCAGCTGGGATAGGCTCCAGCGCCCCCGCGACCCTAATGAGGATAAGCAGTATTGAAAATGGATGGATGGATGGATGGATGGATGGATGGATGGATGGATGGATGGATGGATGGATGGATGGATATATATATATATATATATATATATATATATATATATATATATATATATATATATATATATATATATATATATATATATATATATATATATATATATATATATATATATATAATCTCATCCTGAGAAAAGAAATAATTCCAGCAGCAACACCATGCAGGATCTCCTCGTGACCGCTTGATGGCGCTGCCATCCACGTGTATCCGCATTAGTATCACACCCACGTATGAGGGGTTATCGTACAACAATTGAACTCAGATGAGGAAATGATGAAACGGCTTGGGGAGCAGTTTTGGAGTTCCTGCTTTCACCTCCAGCACTATAAATGTAATAAGTTTTAAAAAGGGAGATGAAGGTATTGCACCTCCTTGTCCCAACACTTATAATACGTATAATTGAATGCCCTCGGGTTGAAATGCAAGTTAACACAGATGTAAATCAGCTCTTCAGCTCCATCACATTGGTCACACCGGAACCAGCCGATCGGATTGAACCTGTCTTCATGGTAAAAAGTCACTCAATCATCCTGTGGCGTGATGAAAGTGATGGAAAAAAACGTTAACACTGGAACAAATTAAAAAAAAATAAAAGTCCCCTTATCATCCAAAATATGTCTCAGTTTTTCTTGTATTATTTGTATAAGAACAATCGTGTTAAATATCCTGCGGCAGCCTTCACAACTTTAATTACTGTCCGTTCACGTTCTGTGTAATCTCACGCCTTTGTCTCTCTCTCTCCAGTGTGCACGCTTAGGTACGCGCGCACGAGTGTGTAGAGGGTGACAAAGATTGGCTTCTCGAAAGCATCTAACAGGCTTTTTTTTGACGTCACATGTCAACTTCTGTGAGATGTATATCTCACGCGCACCGTGTTTTTTTTTTTTTTAAAGTGCATATCTTTCTACACGCGAGGATGAAAGTAGCGGGGTGGGCAGAGCGGACAACAAGGAAATAAAAATCGTATTTTATAGGTCAATTATTTTGAGGAATATGCCTGCAGCGTGCCACGTGCGTAATGACTAATATGGTTTTAAATAGAATAATTAAGGCGTCGAGGCTTTATGAGGGAAAGAGAGCATGTCAGAGTAGTTTACCCTCACGGGGGCTGTGAAGGGAATTACTAATTTCTCACACCGACGCTGACACCTCCGTGCGCGTCTATGTCACCACCGGACGGGTCTCCAAGTCAATGGATACAAAGGAACAGGAGGCGGCACAATGGTTGTTGCGGGATCGAATAACGGAACCGTCGGCAGTGGCAACATGAGGTCGTCGTTCATGATAGAGGATAGAGTCGCCGGTGGAGATTCCGGGGACTCCACCATCGTGATGATCTCGGAGGCTCTTGCGCCCCGGCTGCTGAAGATTGCGCAGGGCGCCGCGGAAGCAGCAGCTGCAGTGGCGGCGGCGGCGGCGACGGCGACGACGTCTCCATCCACCACCACTCAGCCGCAGGTCATGGAGACGAACGGGACCCAGTGCGGAGAGCAGATCCTGAGCTCCGGCTGGGCCGAGAAAGTCCTGATCGGCGGGGTCCTCACCATGCTCACACTGTCCACCATCTGCGGGAACTTGCTGGTGGTCATCTCCGTGTGCTTCGTCAAGAAGCTGCGCCAGCCGTCCAACTATCTGATCGTGTCGCTCGCGGTGGCCGACCTGTCCGTGGCCCTGGCCGTGATGCCGTTCGTCAGCATCACGGATCTGATTGGTGGTCAGTGGATATTCGGACAGTTCTTCTGTAACGTTTTCATCGCCATGGACGTGATGTGCTGCACCGCGTCCATCATGAGTCTGTGCGTAATCAGCATCGATAGGTGAGATGAACTTATTTGATGTTTTAAACGGTAAACGGTTGGTATTCCTCAAGGCAGTGACACGATATAACTTGATGTTTATTCAGAAAAGGAAGAAAAGAAAGCATAGTACCCTTAGTTTATAAAAACTGGTTCCAAAACTGCGATGCGTAAAAGGTTGAATAAAGCAAACTCTCCACACGCCATATTCTTACAAAAAATGCCTTTACCGGTGTAACAAGATATTTGGTCACGCAGTCACTGAAATGTGGCGTTTTTTTTCTTCTGTAAGGGAAGTTAAAAAGCGCGGAGGCTCAGTGTGGCTCAGGGTCTCTCTCAAGGGCGCTTGGACATGAGACCCGTGACCTTTCGGTTCAGTTCGTTGTCCTCTGCGCATTTGAATCGAGTAAAAAGGGTCAAAGTGGGAGTTGAATATACATTCCGGAGCAAAAACACGGTCAATTACTCAAATTGAGCCAAATCCCAAGTAAAAATGACTGTAATAAATAATTCCCTTTTTTTTTTTTTTTGTTTGTCAGAAGTTTAATGAAATTAGCAAATCGTTCCTTTAACACAATGCATTTCTGTTGTCGGCTGGCGAGTTAAATCGAGTATGTCAATGTAGTAAACGTATGGTTTTAAACTGTCGTATGGCAAACAGCCCCGACATGTAGACCAAAGCTTTATTTAACACTGGAAGGTTTGCTGATCACACATGTATGGTCTTTATTGGCATCTTGGAACAGTTTCCTACCTGAGGGCTGTACATGGCAACCACAGATTGCTGTTAAGCACCTTGCACAAGGGCACCTTGGATGGGGCATCACTTACGAGGAGGAGGGTGGTGGTGGGGTGGGGGGGGGGGGTGTACATTTGTGTCGGAGTAGAAATGATAAAGAGAGAAAAGAAAAAAAGGAGTCAGGTGAAATGTGTTTGCCTGTTTGTGAAATCATTCCTCTGTTTTCTCTGCAGGTATCTGGGTATCACGAAACCTCTGACGTACCCCGTCAAGCAAAACGGCTGCTGCATGGCCAAGATGGTGCTGTCAGTGTGGCTCCTCTCAGCCTCCATCACCCTCCCTCCTCTGTTCGGCTGGGCGCAGAACGTCAACGACGGCAGAGTCTGCCTCATCAGCCAGGACTTCGGCTACACCGTCTACTCCACAGCCGTGGCGTTCTACATCCCCATGTCGGTGATGTTGATCATGTACAACCGCATCTACCGCGCCGCCAAGCTCAGCGCCGCCAAGCACACCATCACCTGCTTCCCCAGGGAAGGGGAGCGCGGCGCCGGGGCGACTCCTCGAGGGGCGAGGAGAGGGCACGACGCTCACCGGCCAGCCGTGTCGGGAGAAACCGGAAGCGTCGAAGGGACGGAGGGCGAGCAGGAAGCTGAGGAAGAGGAGGAGAGCTTGGACTGCGTGGGAGCCGCGTTGAAGCTCCAGCGCGAGGTGGAGGAGGAGTGCAGCACGCGTGTCTCTCGCCTCCTCAAGACCGGCGAACACCACCAACGGCGGAAGAGGAAAAACCAGTCCATCTTCAAACGGGAGCAGAAGGCCGCCGCCACTCTGGGCATCGTGGTGGGCGCCTTCACCTTCTGCTGGCTGCCGTTCTTCTTGGTGTCCACCGCCAGGCCGTTCGTCTGCGGCGTGGAGTGCAGCTGCGTGCCACTCTGGCTGGAGAGAACTCTGCTGTGGCTGGGATACGCCAACTCCCTCATTAATCCTTTCATTTATGCGTTTTTCAACCGCGATCTGAGGACCACCTACAGTAACCTCCTGCGGTGCCGCTACCGGAACATCAATCGGAAGCTGTCGGCGGCCGGCATGCACGAGGCTCTGAAACTGGTGGTGAAGCAAGAGTCTGATGTGTAAAGTTGCAGGTCTGCCAATCAGCGATGCTGCAGAGATCAACAGAGACAGCTACAGGGAGAATGCCTGAGAGGTTGAGGCTGTGGCGCGAGGCCATCACGCTGCCAGATTGCTTATTTTCCTCAAATGTTGTACAATGATCGCTGACGCGAGACGTTGGGAGGAAGCTGTGACTAAACGGATGCCCAATGAAGGAACACCGAAGGAGCCGGACTCTTGGGAAGCGCTTGAAGGAAGGTTTAACTCGATTCACACCCGTCTGAATCGTGGCTGCTGCGGTGGACCATTCGTAAAGTGCCGCGCGGTGCAATGGCTGCACGACAATTGCAATGGTGGTTGCTACCTCGGCGCATTGGCAGCTGATTGCTACCCCACCGAACAGTCGTGCGCACATGACGTTGTTACAAAAGTCGGTGGTGCGACACACAGACTTTTGCGCTCGTCTATCGCCGCAAGTGGGAACTTTCTAACTCAGTAGCCAGTGTCTTGTATTTGTTTTTTTTCTTCGATTGAGCCAAGGAGAACGTGCCATCAATGGAGGAGTTCTTGGAGCTCCGGAGGGGCCTCGTGTGGCTAGAACACCAAATGTCTTCACCGTGATCCCCCCGGTCATCACGGCGACACCGTCTTTTTTTTCTCTCACCGCGTTGAGTTTCCGTCATTGGACAAGTGGACACGTTATGATATATATATATATATATATATATTAAAAAAAAACGCAACTGACATGTACAATTTGTACACAAATGGATCACGGCATTGATTCTTGGACTAAGCTTATGACAAAAAAGATCAAAATGGGTCGCTCTGACGATCTATCATACCTGACATGAGTTTATATCTTTTGAAGATGCTTTTTTTTTGGTGGTGGGGGAAAGTCAATATCACTGTGTGTTGAATGTGCCAAAACAAAAGCTCCTTTTTCTTCTATTCAAGACACAACCACTACCTTCTTGTAAAAAAGAAACAAAAAAAAAACCTATATCAATCATCAGGCTGCTCTCTTGTGAACACACACACACACACACACACACACACACACACATATTTAGGAAATGACGGAAGTCAACACGGAGAACCAATGATCCCCCTTTTGAATCGTTTTGGCTGCAGCGCATTAATAATAGTCTCTGTTCAAACTCTGCGCCTTGCGGTTTTTTAAGATCTGGCACAATGTGTGTCAGTCTCCCCGGAGCGGATCACGACTCATTGTGTCCGTGTTGTGCGTTAGTCACACAATAGCTTGTGAAACACGCACTAACGAGACAAAAGCAAACGGAGGAGAGGATCACGGTTAAAACTCTGCGCTTTCAAAATGACCTACTTTTTTCCTCTTGTACATCCTTATATTCGGTGACACTATTCCCCGATTCCGTATCCATCTCCTCCCACCGAGTTATCAATTCAACAGATGATGGAAAATCAAGATTTTGTTGGACCCCAAGGCCCCGAAAAACCCCCAAAGAAAAATGAATGTCGCATTTGAGAGGCTGATTCCTGCAATTTGTGGGCTTTTTTTTGTTGTTGCTTAATACATGACTTAAAAGTCCCTGAAAACATTGTTTTTCTATACTTCTCTATAACATTAAACATTTATGAGAAAAAAAAAGAAAGAAAAAAAAACTTCTTAGTTGGTATTTAAGAAACATTAAACACTAACAATGTGAGCCAATCTTCTTAATCAAGATTGTGCGGGCGTATCAGTGGCCCAGTAAAACACACTATTCCTATAATGTTGACAACATCCTGCTCTTCACCTGTTAACCTTCTGCTATTATGGAGTCCTGTGGGAGCTCAGACGCTAATTACGAAGACGCATGATGTGATGTAGCCGTCCCTCGGGCTATTCATCTCGGACGAGGGCTCAGAATAGAAATCTGATATGGGCGTAAGAGGAGAAAGAGACGATGATAGCCGGCGCTTCATTGGTGCTTTCAAGCCCTGCCCCCCCCCCACAGAGATTAGACTCAGCTCAGAGTGTCCTTATTGTAAAGCACAGGTTCAGCCAGGTGCACCTGAAAAAAAAAAGTAATTTGATGTTAACATCATACCTTGTGTGTAATAACAGGAATAAGGTCTTACTGTATGTGGAGTGGAAGCACCCTGAACATGACAGCTGGGACATGCTTAGTCCTCTTTCTGCTATTTAAAATAATAATAAATTGTGTACAAAGATTAGTAGCGAAGAGGTTTCCCTGCAGTATTGGTTTTGTGTTTTTTGGATTTTTTTTTACTGCCAGTATTAGTACAGTCTGTGCTGCTGAACATGTGTCCTTGTTTACTTGAATTTGTACCGCAACTAACTGAGAAGAAGCCACGGAGGTCAATTTCATAAGTATCTCTTTACACAGAGCAAGTGTGTTAATTTAATTATACTTCTAATTATTTATTAAAGCTGCTCTGTGCAAGATTTCTTAAGTACACCCATGCGTCTGAGCCTTAATCACCGAGTGGGACGGCAACAGCGATGCTGTGGATTCACTCGGTTTGGCCAAAATAAACAAGAAGAGATTCTGGCATTGATCTGGATCATCGGTGGGAAGTCTCATCCACATTGTAAATTACAAACTGAAGAACAAAATACAACCTGTGGACCAGACCATAACCTTTGTTCATCTCATTTTGTATCACTTTGGAAAGCATCATTCTGTATGTGGGTACAAAAGTTCTTTAAAAAAAAGTATCTACGGTTATTACCATGTGAAAATCCTTCTCTGCCATAATTCATGGTTCTGCACATTCACGCCTTTTAGGCATTTTAAGTAAAGGAATCGGCTCGCTTTGGGGGGTCGTGAGCCCGGAAAAAGGTTGCGAACCGCTGAACTGTACTCTCTCTGGGCTCGCTGCCGACATGGCACCGGCTCCACTTCCTGTCGGAGACTTTATGGAGAGTGTTTGCCAGTGGATATGAGCCGGGGCACATGTTTTCAAAGAAAAAAAGAAAACCGACAAAGGAGGGAGTTTTAACAACGCCACAGATGTCATGATAGTCACAAAAGAAGAGCAGGAACAACAATGTACATTTCGTGCCATACGAGCAGCTTTCGTGGTGACGGTTTTTGGCTCCCCCCCTCCCCCCCACGGGCACGAGCTGCGTCTCATAAAGAGGAAGACGGAGGGGAACGGAGACGTGTTGAACGGTGAATTACATTTAAAAGCACACCTGTGGCATGCGATGGTTTGTCGGGCCGCATCTCGGCTGACGATGAGCGACTGAACGTGGCCTCCCGTTGAAAAGGATGGAGTTTGAAGAGCCCTTCTCTTGGTGATCGGCCCTTAAAATACTCGTAAATGTATCGGATCAAACGAAGTGAACAAAACAAAAAACGTCCTAATCATTTGATGTTTGTCCTTTCTGAAGTGACTTAACATAAATAACTCAAGATGAAGTCCAGTGTCCAGTGGTTCCTAAGCTGGTGATCGGGGTGATCCGGAAAGGGTCCAAATATAAAGAAGTTGCGAGATGATTATCAAGGAATTGGGAAATAGACCAAATATTGCTACACACATTTAGCATTTTTTTTCCTTCTGTAATATTGTGAATTGTACCACTAAAAATGTAAAATAACAGTGTGAGAAGGAAAAAATAAGATGTGATGAGGCTCAAAAAAGTGGAAATTATGGCAGCCAAATATCTAATAATTGTAAGGCTGGTTCCAGAGTATCTTCCATGTGAGGTTCACATAAAACTTAAATAAAAATGATTGCCTTTTTAAAGGATGTTAGATAACATAGGACCTACGATGACTGATACTTTTCTTGACTTTAACTGCTGTCTGCTAGCTTCTATATAAGTGTGTGCCAGAAAATGTCTGAAATTTCGATTTTTTGTGTCAACAGATGCGCCGCCTGAGAATGTCCTGGAGCATTTAATCACCCTTTTATAGAACATGTGTACCAAAGGGGGATGTTCTTTACTGGGATTATATACAACATTGATCCTGCAGGACTTTGTTCTGCCAGCGGCATCAAAGTGTCCACAACAAAGACCGGTCCAGGGGGTCAGATATTCCTTTTATATACACATTTAATGTGTGATGAATGCGGAGCATACTGTATAATACGGTAGAAACGGGAGAATGAAAAGGATTTGACTCCATCGCTCTCCGGCGGGCCAACAACAGTTTGTCTTAACGACCCACAAAGCATAGCAAGATGAGCGTTATGGGATTCATCTGGAGGGAAGAAACGCATCTCCGGCACAATAAATCGCTATATTTTCTGCACAAACAATTACTGCGGACAAGACTGTAAACCTTGTTGTCGCTGTTTTTTTTTTTTATTACCTGAATTAATACCCTTTAAAAAGAAAGTCTTATGACCGGTGTGGCAATTTCAATTCCTAGAACAACACTTGTAAAACAACATATAAAAAGATCCTACGAAAGACATCAGTGCTGTCGGATTTCATGGCAACGCATTTAATGTGACCAATAACAAATGGACTGAATCCCTGTCCTTAACTTGACCCACACTTTAAGCAGGGATCACAACCACTGACGTTTCATAACAGATCATCATCAGGATGAAATGATGCATCGCCTCATGTAAAAACGACTCAATAAACTGTTTCACTGCACCCTGTTTGATTAGACAGCACTCAAAATAAAGCGCTTCAAGGCTATTGTCGCCCTTTCTATAAATACGTTGTCAGTGTCAAACGCCATATTACAACATTCATTCGTGATGCTGTCGTCGATGGGTGTTGATTCAGGGCTTCGCTCTCGGACAGTTAATGAATAAATTAACCCGGAGACAGCCTATCGGAAAGCACGTCGTGGTATTTGTAACAGTTGTCTCTCGTGTTGAGGATGTGTGGCCTGGAACTATGACACAAACATTTAAAAAAATGCATTTAATAATAAAACTGATTTCAAGAAAACTGAGAGCCGGAAGAGAGAGAGGGGGGTGTGTTTAGATGGAGATGTGAGAGTTTTGCTTGACAAAGAGACACAGATGGTAATGTTGTTTGAATGGCCCTGATTGGAATTTAACACATATTTACGTGCAGCGGGGTTGCACTCGAGGCACAAATAATTAAGAACCAAAAGGGAACAACTACCAAATAATGAATTGTGGAGCCAAAGAAACAGCGTTACACATTTCTGACATGGGGGGGGGGGGGGGGGGGGGTTAGGGTTAGGGTTAGAAGATATGATGTATGTCTTTGCAGCTAAATTAGCCGTTAGCTGGCTCTACCCATTCTTCTGCAAGAACTGGAAGTGAAAGGTTTTTAATATCCGTCAACACTAGAATGCCATGAATTTATAACATGACCACATAGTTATCATGCAATATACGATTTTCTTTAACTTTAAAACTGCTGAGAGTCCATTTGAGTCCGTCAAAGATAAGACCTACTTTTTAAGGATAAAACATTTTGTATGAATATCCCCGACACAAGCATTCCTTAAAAATACAGATGAATCATCTCTTTGATTTAAAAATGCAACAAAAAAAAAAAAAACAGACAGAGACGGGCCGAGAGAGCGAGCCTGAGCAGGGAAATAAAAGAGACAGAATGCGGATTCACAGCTCTGTATTCATTATATTTATCTTTGTAATTAACTTTCATTCTCATGATATCATCCTGTGCCCTGTTCAGGAAGATATGTTCAAAAAACTAATTTAAAATTCATGTCGACCATGCCATTGCTGCTGCAGTTATATAAAAACCTTAAGCAGGAGCATTACCAGCTGATAATAAACTGTTTCAAATATTAAATATCACACATTAACACATTACTATATGCAATTGAGTGTCTAATAATTAAAAGCAATAATAATCATCAAGAACATTTAAATACAAATTTGAAAAGGGCCTTCATTGGTGTTAAAGTCTTAAGGACAATGGTGCCAAAGCATCAAATTACAATGTGTCCAAATAACTGGTCACTTTTAGGTACCTATGTACATCAGCCAATCACGTTGCAGCAACTCAATGCATTTAGAAAACAAAGCATCAGAACTGGTGGTATTTCAGAAACTGCTGATCATCTTGGATTGTCATCCACAACCCTCTCCACCATTACTACGGAGGACCTGTGGGTCAAACTACGGAGGCCCTGGGGGTCAAACTGCGGAGGCCCTGGGGGTCAAACTACGGAGGCCTTGGGGGTCAAACTGCGGAGGCCCTGGGGGTCAAACTACGGAGGCCCTGGGGGTCAAACTGCGGAGGCCCTGGGGGTCAAACTACGGAGCACCCTGCGGGTCAAACTACGGAGCACCCTGCGGGTCAAACTACGGAGGCCCTGGGGGTCAAACTGCGGAGGCCCTGGGGGTCAAACTACGGAGGCCCTGGGGGTCAAACTGCGGAGGCCCTGGGGGTCAAACTACGGAGGCCCTGGGGGTCAAACTACGAAGCACCCTGCGGGTCAAACTACGGAGGCCCTGCGGGTCAAACTACGGAGGCCCTGTGGGTCAAAGCACATCTCACAAAACAGAACATTTCACGAAAGACAACAGCATCACAACGACATTCCCTCTGAATGCCGGGGGTCACCCAGCCCCCTCTCAAGGTCTAAAGGTCGAGAACGAAATGAAACAAAACTTCATTTATTTTAAAGGGAAATTAAAAATATAAAAGTAATATCCATCTCTCTACCTGCCTCAGTATTATTGCTGCCCACGTGCATCCCTTTGTGACCACAATGTACCCATCATCTAACAGATAACTTGTTGTGTCACAAAGGTTCTTGAACGCGACACAATGAGTTCAACCACTTTGTGCGGACGACAAAATCCGCAACGACTACGTGATGCTATGACGTCAATATGGAAACGAAATCATCTGAGGAATGTTTCAGCCGCCTCCTTAAATCTATATGCTATGAAGAATTATGACAGTTCAGGAGGCAAAATGGGTCCAGCAAAGTGTACCTAATAAAGTGCATCTATGCATATGTGTAATCTTTGGGATACAGGGTTGGTGTGTGTGTAGCCAGTGGAGCTGCAGGTTTATTACTAGAACAGTGCAGAATTTAATAAACGGAAAGAAGCAGTTGCACAAAAAGTGCACTTCAGCATTTCTGTGTAACTCTGAGTTTTTTATTAATGCCCATGCCGACACAATGTGTAGTTTTGACTCATTTACTTTTTCCTGGCCGAGGCGTTTACATGAACGGTCGCTATTGATTCAGCCTTCCCACATATAGTGACTCAAAACACAATAAAACACAGGAGAGAGGCTGCACTTTTACACGAGGGCAAGTGGATTCTGTGTTTTTACACTTGTATACGTGAGCAGTAGACGGAAAGAATAAGATTGAGAGGGAGAGAGAGACAGAAGGTTAAAGATGAGATGAGGGTGGGACACATTGTGGAAAGTGGTGACGGAAGAAGAAACGAAGAGAAAAAAAAAAAGGGTCAGCAAATGAATGAACAATGGAGAGATGAAGAGAGACGTTTAGACGGCGGACAGGCTGTCAAAATCACTCACGCGATTAATCATCGGCTTTCAGTGTCATCACTACGACGACGAGTCAAGAGACATGTCGATTATGATGACTCAAGCGTGTGAGGAGGAGAAAACAGCGGTGACTTCATCTGGTCGGCCGTCACGCTGATGATGTCTTTGAGGCCGTGGCGGCGAGAAAGGGAGGGCTCTGTTAAATGTGCCGTTTATCGACGCCGGAGACAAAGATTGAGACCGTCTGGTTTCTGTCAGTGACGGCCAATCAATCACTCCGATGTTCACTCTCTACAGAGCTGCGCTGGAGGCAGAAATATGTCACAGGCTAAGTTATTAAAAACACACCTTCCACTGGTACTTTAGTGATACGACGATACGATTCCTTCCATTTCTCATCACGCTTTTAAAACATTTTTTAACATTTAAAACCAATGAAGCCTATACCAACTAAATAAACAAATTAAATGTTCCATTGCTTTCCAAAACAGTCCATAAACAAGCATGTTTAACGTCGGTGCCTTCGAATGTGCAAATGATACATTTAAAAAGTTTGTAACAATGTGACGCTTCAGGTGTTTGTGTGAGTGACGAGCGCACAAGGAGGTCACATGACAGGAACGTGCTGTTGTATTCACTGGAAAGGAAAGTTATAGGAAGACGCTTAATCCAATTAAATGCAGCTCTGAACACGTTAAGCTGCTAAACCTCCAGAGTTTGTCAAAAATGAAATATGCAACCAAAAGTGTCAGCACATTGGGATCGTAAATGCACTTTTTTTAAAAATTAGATTTATTTAGATACGTTTGCTTTAGTTGGACAACTGTGTATTTTTCAATGATGCACACATTTTGGTGGATTTTAGTCTGCAACAAAGATAGTTCATTTATTTTTTATTTTTTTTGTGTGTCTAAAAACTTTGTATGAAATGTATATTTTTTTGTTTTTTGTGTGTTTGGACAAACTCGCTGTTGTTGTGCGACACGTTTTCCTGAGGCTATTCCCCTCCGTGAGATCGCTGCTCCGATGGAGACCAACGCCTTGCTGAAATTCATCAACATTTGGTCTCCCCAGAGTGGTCCAAAACTGATTGCACCTTACAGTCCCCGGGGTGTTACAGTCCATATACCACCCACAGTCACAAGGTGCTCTGGAGCGATGGCATCAGACCCTCAAAACAATGATGCGTAAACACCGCATTGAGACTGAGAAAGATTGAGATGATGGTCTGCCCTTCTTACTCTTTGCTGCCCGAGAAGCAAAGTGGGAGTCGGTTGGTTTCAGCCCAGCTGAACTTGTGTTTGGCCACAGTGTACGCGGACCATTTAAAAGTACTAAAAAGGAACAATTGTCTGCCGATGCATCCCATCAAACCAATGCATGTTGCACGGTTCCGGGAGCGTCTTCTTCTTCTTGTATCCGTGAATTTATTTGAGATAGAAAACACAAGAAATACAAAATAATTGTTAGTTTTAGTTGTTTGTCAGAACAATTACAAAAATGTGTAAAAAAAAAAATCGTTTTCTTCACTTTTTCTTGTGTCTAAAAAAAAAAAAAGTTCTGTAAAACTGAATCTGAGCAGAAAAAAACATGACACTTGTGGGTTGCATCATAAAATTAAATAGTTTGTTTCAGGCAATCATTGGCGCTGGCTTTTGGCCCAAAATAAACTAGATATGTCTTTTAAGATGTCATCTAATTGATCCCATTAAGGAGTGAAGGAAACTTTCCTGCTTCTATAGTACTTATGCTAAAAACATTTCAGACAAAATCAATATAGATTTTCTTAATTCAAGGTATAAAACAAGCTTCTTTTTTTTCAAATACAATCTATTTGAGCGAAAGTTTGCAACTAGCTGGTGATGAAAGTTTAACATCGAGCAGCTAAAGAGCCAGATAGCGAATTAAATGGCGAGTGCATATTGGGCTTCCATCTATCAGATAGACACAAACACGATTTTGAATTAATGCTCATGCTGCTTTTCGTCTGCTGGACTCTGTAAATACGGAGCTGTGAGCCAACAGCAACGCCATAACGATTTTAGAAAGTAACGATGTGTCACAGGTGTTATCTAGATTTCTCTTCTGTCCCTAAACGGCCTGCAGAAGAAAATCAATGAATTCTGTTGAAAAAGGTTTATGATGTTAGGATCCCCATTAAGAGACAATGAAAACCTTCAAAGCCACTCGAATATATTTAATATCCTCTTTCACCTCCTCGACTGCCAACGGAGATGGAAACGATACAGCTCACTCCAAACAAATGAAGATGAACTAACAAAGAACCAAAAGGGGACGGAGGACAAGTTACCAAAGAAAATGGGGCAATGGACTTGGCAGAAGAAGAGAGACCCCAGTATCGAGGGTATAGAACCCCTTTAGGGGGTCGGGCAGGAGGCCAACAGCTAGACTTGAGATCAAGTGGCTGGCACCAGAAGATTCGACTCCGGCATTGAGGAAGCTGCTGGACTGGGTGGTTGGATTTTAGGACCGGATACAGGAAACTGGAGCTCTGGACTGGACTATGGCCACCGGCGCTCATTTAGGGCATCAACGAGGATGGCTGACTGGAAAAATCCACACTGGAGGTCGGCCACTATTATAACAATTTGGGACTTTGGGACCAAGGAGGACAGCTGATACCTGAAGACCACCTGAAAAACTCACAAAAACAGGAAGTAAGAGAAAAAAAAAATGAAACAAGGGGCGGAGTGAATTTAATATATAAAATATAAACAGGAAACACTTGATCCGTTTGAATGACGTGAAAAAAGACGTAACAAACCCAAAAGGAAAGGGCACACAGAGAAACATGCCCTATTAGTAAAAAAATAAAATAAAATATGAATAAATATGAATTTTCATACTCATACAGTATGAAATACAATATGCCCACTCTACATTAAGCCCCCAGTGCTTAAAAAGGCATAATGCATGCGTTCAACTTTTAATGCTCTGAAAGGTCCTTTTTTAAATGGCCATCTGAGCTTTAAAGTGGTACAAACACACTTTACACACACTATTAAAAAACTTTCCCCCTCATCTTACTCACAAGTTTTCTTCCCATAATTGTATTTATAATGAAGAGATGTTCATATAAAAGCCTTCAGCAACACTTAAAGCCTGGAAACTTCACCCTCAAAATAATCCACATGAGAAGTAACCGGAGGCTGCATCTTGTCATCTTTCCTCAAATAGTTTTGCTCCATTTTTTTTGATCCCATTCCTTCTCTGACATTTTCTTTGTTCCCCTCATGCATCCTAATATTCTCCACCGTCTTCAATTTACTAAACTGTCTTTCACCCGTCATCGGCCATCTGTCTTTCGTTGCCTATAGTTACACAACCTCTTCCTTAAGTCTCCTTTGCCTTTCTTAAATTCACCGTCATCCGTCTCTCTGCCGTCTGTCGTCATTTTGCCTCGTTTCTCCATTTTCCTTTTTATTTAATTAATAATGCGCTGGGCCTATATTTCGCTGTCTCTTTGCGTGGCTTTCTCTCACTCGACCTCTGACCTCCAGTTGCATCTCGTCACCTTTGTGTTGTCTCTCTCCGTCACATTCTTTCACACATGCACCCGTTTGCCAACTTTATCGACATATTTAGACTTTCTACATAGTCAGAAGCCTTTTTTTGTGTGTATTTTTTTTTTTTCATCTGTGACTCATTTCACATGCAGCAGTCATGGCAGTGTAGCCGGTGTTACACTCCAGCATGCAGTACTCTGTTAAAGGAATGATATGATGGATTCAGTCCGGGTAATCCCATTAAATGCTGGAATAAAACAAAAAAAAGTCTAAAATATATTTGAGAAATAATCTTAAATCCACTATAAGCAGCGTCTGGCTTTTTTTGCAGCGATGGTGAGTGGAAGCCAGAAGGAGCATTAAGAGTTTGACATGTCTACGATCCCAAAATAAATAAGACTTTGGTCAGGGGCTAGAAGGAATATTACACCCCAGAAACTGCTTACGAGACAAGCAGGGATCTTCAAAGTACTTCATAACCCCAAATTTCCAATTAAAAAAAAAAAGAAGCAAAAAATCCTTTCATGTTTTCTTCACGCAGCACCCTCCAGAATGATGTAAAGTTGAAAGAGCCCCCTCTCCGTTGGTGAGTTGAGGCTGATGAATGATGAGGCAAAAGAGCTTCACTTAGTCCAAAGTGAAATAAGTTGAGGTGGAAAACGCACACATTTTGAAATGCTGATTAATTACAAAAATAAAATTGTGTTGCGTTTGCTGAAAGCAAAACAGCAGCTAGAAACTCTAACGGTCTTCACACTGAAGACCACTTGTGACAGGAAGAACATGTGAGAAACAAAACGAGGACACTTTGCGGAAAAATACTTTTCAAAGATTACATTTCTCCGAGACACTGAACGCCACAGCGTGACGCCTGCACGTGGTTGTTGTGTGAGTGTGATTGTCTAAGTGGAGACAGGTGCGCAGAGCCCCACGAGCCGCAGCGTCGCATCCTGTAATCAAGCCTCACACAACGGGTGCATCCAATGTCTCTTAATTGCCGTCCCCCCCCCCCCCCCCCGTTTCCTTTTTCCTCGCGTCTTAGTCCCTCCCACCGGGGCACGCATGGAGAGACGCGAGGAAACCATGCGAGGAGGGAGGAAACGAGGAAACGTGTTTTTTTCAGAGGCGTCTGTTTCTGACCACAGCTGGATCAGCTGTCAGTCGGAACAGCTGGAGAGACCTTTTGACGGAGAATTGTCTCCTGGTATAGAAATCCACTTGAAATATTGATTAAAAAAATGATTTTATACTGTTTTCAGTGGAGATGTTTTCTATGTGTTCTGTTAAACAAACTTGAGCGTTTATACACAGTGTGTGGTTTATACTGTGTTTTGTGTCCTGCTTATGAGCACATGGCCGGTACCAGGGGAATGCATTTGTCTTATTTATGAATTGTTTTGCGTCTGTATGTTTTTGCAATTCTGATTGTGACGTCATTATAAAATAACCCGGGAATATGATTTCTCTTGAACACTGGAATTCATCTATTAGGTGCAACGTTTCATGTTAAACTTAAATTAACTCGGGAATGACATCAGCCTCACGTGACTGAATGGAAATTAAGATAAAAACAGGTCACAGGTCATGAACTGGGAGTCAGTGGACGGCCATTGAAACATCTACAGAGACGGGGGGTGGGGGCTGCAGTTGGAAAGTCTTTTTTTTGCTTTGGAAGGTTCCCTATTTAGTGAAATGACCTGGAAGCGATCAAAGTGATCTCATCCCTACTCATCACACTATTGGACAAAAGCGTTCTTTCGCACAGGTTGACGTTGTCACACATGGTTTAACAGCGTGAGACGGTGGCAGTTCGGTTTAGGCGATGAGGTTCGAAGGAGCAACACGCTTCGGCTTAAAATAAGTACGCTTGTAACGTGACTTAAGCTACGTATGTAACGGCACGGGACTCAGTGGCCTATACGTCACGTGACATGACGTCAAAAAAAATCATTCAACTTTTGGTTTCACACGTAACACGAGTGCCGGTCCTGTGTCTCAAAGGCTGGAAGTATTTATGCCATCCATAATAAGAGCTTTTGGAGTTTTCTCGAGGCTAAGGTAAGATGCTGCAGTGCTACCTTTCTAATATTATTCAGAATATGGACGTCGATTGGGCGAAATCAAAGGATAAAATACTGTCTCCACATATATGGAAATACATATTTCTAAAAGGAAAACATCCGTCTGTCATTAATCAAGTGCAGTTCGATTCTCTTATGAATTCTCCTGCACATCTTTCCTTGACCTTGCCCCCCCCCCCCCCCATATATATATGACCACTACTATCACAAGATTAAGCTATGAACTAAGAGCTAAGAAGTTGACATTTGTGCTTAGATTCTCTTCACATAGTGAACTTTTGGGAGCTTAAAATGTGCAGGATGCCTTTTTGCGTTTCAGAAAACCAACAACTCAGAATATAAATCATCATGGACTGACCTTCTCAGCTCCGCTGTAGAGAGGGTCTCACTTTCCTTTTCCAAAATAACCATTAACCCATATGAAAAGGACCTAAAATACCTCCCAACAAATCATGCGTGATTAGCTGCCTCTCTGCCGGATGAAAAGCTTCTGTAAAGAGACTCATGAGGAGGAGGAGGAGGAGGAGGAGGAGGAGGAGGAGGAGGAGGAGGAGGAGGAGGAGAAAGAGAGCATTTAATGACCATCTTCTCGTGCTTTCTTTTGTGCACCTCAAAGTTGCTCATTAGTGGCAATATTCAAAATTGCAATGAGTTACGCTGAGAGAGACGTGGTCACGTCAGACCAAAATATCACGTTGCTCATGAGATGCAGATTGGAGCACGACTATATATTCAATTGTAGAGTTTGTCGAGTGTCTCTGAGCTCTGGATTCTTTTAATAAATAAAACAAAATATATATCTTTTTAACTTTTGTTCTTGAATATTTCTTTACTGAAATAAAAACAGTTCTGAAGGCCAATTGACGGCTTTTGCATGCAGTTAATATTCTGTTATTTTTGCTTGTATTCAAAAAATTGTTTTTTTCATATATCCGCATACTGGGGTCCCTAAAAAGTCTTGGGATTGCATGAATTGGGGTTGGCTGGAAAGATGAATTAATTGTATTAATGTGTGAAGATAGTAGCCGTTTCACATCGTGAAATTTTTTTTTTTTTTTTTAAAGTTGACACGCCTGTATAAAATGAACTGGTGTACGATAATCACAGTCTCATGCAAATTCTTTTTACAAGAGATATTTTGATAATATCTTTGATAATTTTTATAAATTCTCCAGTATTTTAAAATGTGTTACATTTTGCACACATTTTTTTTCAATACGTGGTATCAACCCAAAGATTTCTGCAACATCCTACGAGACATAATGGAGCATGAGAACGGCCATCATATACTTCCAGCGTAATGGTGGAAGCACACATTCACAATGTATTTTAATCAACTAATTAATAGATTTGATTCATGAAAACAACTTGAGACACAGCACTCTGCTGCATCTCAAATTAATCTCCGGGTTATTTCAGACGATGTATTCCACGTCTTTGTGGTATGTAGCCTGCTATCTCCCCCCGAAAGATGGGATCAAATCTCTAAGGCACAATCCAAAACATGAAGGAGAGCCTCGAACCAGAAAAGAGAGTATTTTAACGACATGCATGTTCAACAATCAAATATGGATGTAGTCCACATATTTCTTGCCACATAGTGTCTTATGAACTGTAGGATTCACTCAGACGTATGATTATGGGCTCTGGATTCTTTGCCCAAATATATCTCCCTGAACTTGATTTGCTCTTGAAGATAAATCCTATTTCCTGAAGCTTAACCAAAAAGTAGTTTTTTGGATCGAGACCAAAGGAATAGTTCCATCTCCCCCTTTTTCCTTCTCCTATCTATCTATCTATCTATCTATCTATCTATCTATCTATCTATCTATCTATCTATCTATCTATATATATATATATATATATATATATATATATATATGGCGCTTTCTCTTTCTCTCTTTCATTCTTTTATGAAAGCATGTGTTATGAAATTCCTGCTCCCTTTTCATCGCTCATCTATGATAAATGAGTTTGTTTGCATTTCATCAGATCAAATAAACAAAATACAAAACGGCTCGTAGAACAAAACCGCAGCAGTGTGACACTTGTTTTATTGTTAGTGTCGGAGTCACACGGACGAGGGCTTCACAGGAAATGATGCGGCATGTAAACCAGCGTTTTTCTTTTTTCTCATTTGATCTCATTAAAATCTGCCTCGCTGTTCACTCTCCTCCGAAACGTATTAGAGTTGTATTAAGTTACGGAGGCTTGTATTGCGAGGTGGCCACAGGAAACGGATTGATTCTTATCGCCGCTGTTCGCACTGACAGCATCCATTCATCCAATATGGTATTCCTTCTCTCATTTTCTGACACTCGATCTGTTTCAAATATTGCTGGGAGTAAAATCACCAAGACGGGGCGGCCGCAGTTGAGCTGTTGACGACGAAGAGCCTGCGCACCTTCTTCATCCTCCTCTTTCCACTGTGTTGGCGTGGAAAGCTGCTCGGAACCGAGTAGTTAATGAAAAAACAAAGAGTTGAGTGTTTGCTTGCTGCCCCCGAAAACCGGCGGTATTAAATCGCACCGGCTGTTACCGTGGCAACCACAGACGTCGCTAAAATCAACCGAGAATGAAATCTCGAGGATTACACAACTTTACGGTCGGGTAAATCCGCTTTGGTCATCTACTTCATCAATGCTTAAGCAGAATGGCCATCTGCCCTCGACCCTAATTGAGTGTTTTCGTAGATCAAACCGTACGCATATTAATCATTTTAATACTTCGAGGGCCCAGCGTCCACCCTGGCCGGCCTTCTGCGAAGTACTTTAGCGTAGCACTATCCGGACTGGAAATAATAAAGTCCTCCAAAAACATAAAAAGGCAGATCATTTAGTAGTTTATAAACTTTTTTGAGGAAAAGGTTGAACACTTCACGTGCTCCATTGCGCCAACAAGATGACTTGACTTATATGCTAACAAGCCAGTTGTTCTTGTGTCGTGTGTCAATCTGTCATTTTTATTGGCATCGTGTCCTTGAGAAAGACGATCACTCACATAAAACACAAAATGTTCCCGACAAGTACGGTTCAGCACTCCTCGCGCTTCATGTGTTATGGTTGGTAACACCCTTCGTATACGTCGAATCGCCCACCTGACCTCGCCTCACTATACAAACGTGAACCAATGTGACGGACCGAGTGACCGATGCTGCCACGTTGTCCGGTGCGGACTCTGGTCTTGGACCTCAATAATTGCCATCTCTGGTGTTTTTTTTAAAATGGTAATATATATATATATATATATATATATATATATATATATATATATATATATATATATATATATATATATATATATATATATATATTAAAAAAAATATATATATATAATAAATAATAAATAAATAATATATAATATAATAAAATAATATATATATATATATATATATATTAATTATATATAATTTATTTTTTTCTCAGCAATACCTATTAAATAGGTTATTTCACCTGGAATCAAAAGAAAATTGGAAATAAAATAAAAGTATACCTGAGGGAAAACCACTCAAACAGTTCAGAGCAATGCAGTGAAATATTGATTGATTATACATATAAAAAAAATAAAAATAAATAACAATATCCATTGAAATAACAAAAACTAAACGGATAATTAAAACACATCCACTGGGGTCTCTTCACTATTTCTATCGGTTACCAAAAACAAGTTCATGGGCCAACTTTAAAAGGTTGCCAAAAGGCAAAAAAAAATAAAAGAGCCAGATGAAAAAAGTACATTTGAACACAAATTAACACACATGATGTCCCCTGTAAAAAACAAAAAAGGATCAGTGGCATGATTTTGCCCGCACGACCTTTCCTCAAGGGAACCTTTGGGGCTTTGATTTTTCTGGGTACTATCGCGCATTTAAACCGTGTTTGTAGTTCTGGCACAACTTCAGGCCTCAGCTACCACATGAGTTAATGTTTCTCTCTTGGTCACATGAGTCGAAAGCTTTG
>NC_046980.1:6053160-6115660 GCF_009769545.1 Cyclopterus lumpus | reverse complement strand
AATTTAACTTTTGAATTGATATATACGAAAAACACTTATGTGTGTTGTTCTGGATGACAGCGACAAATGAGGCATTTAGTCCTTTTATATTTTCCTTTTATATTTTGGAGGACTTGTTGTCCTTGTTGGGAGAAAAAGCCCTCATCAGCTCCCAAACCCATAAAACCCATAATTGTGTTTTGTTCTGTAATGAAAACAAAGTGTTGACAATCATAACAGTTAGTCATTGATTTACTCATACTGCTGGATATCATATTATCCCATCACAGAAACATTAGAGTCCACAGCATCGTTTAAAAAGGGACAATACACCCCCAAAAAAACTAAAAATACATACTCCTAACTATGTGGCTATTTATTGTTCAAGGTCATCGTTTTATCGTATTTATCGTGGATTGTTTTAATCCCCAGACCGGGAACAGACAAGTATTTCAAATGTATTATTTTGGTACTTTGAGCACCACGAGCCGATTGCCATGTAGTCCGAATATATTTGAGAGAAGGCAGACATCAATCTACGGACGATATCTCCAAAAAAAATCACACCAAAAAGACCAAAAAACAGCACTCTAGGTAAAAGAAAAATAATCTGTATTTCTGGTTTAGGGGTGAACATGCCCCTTTTAAAAATATCACTTCTTAAAATACATAGATACATATCAAGCCAACACTACAGTAAAAAGGTTTGACATATTCAAGCGTGTCAAATATGAAACATAATTACAGAGAAAGGTGACACGTTATATTCAAATTAGAGTGCGTTTTAAATACCGTGTTTTAGCTTCGGGCCCACTTGGATGGTGACGGACACGTCGGTCCTTCCTGTAATCAAGCCGGTGACCTTCTGGTTGCGGGACGCCCTCTCACAACTAATTATAATTATAATGGAGGCATTAAACTGCCACTGTGAGACAGCAACACTTAGAAAAGCTTAGATAATTACCACCAGTGGAATAAGCTGGCATAATTTTTTTTGATTCATGCTTACAGCAATCAGCGCCTTTTAGAGAAAAGACGTCTTCCTGTGGGGGAAATGTTTTGTCCCCTCACGAACGTTTGTCCCTTTGTGACTGCCGTAGTGTTTCGGATTCCTTTGGGGTTTGGAGCCGTGTCAGATAACTGATGTAGGAGGAGTAATTCATTCTGAGGTACGTGGGTGTTTGTGCGTGCTGGTGTATTTCTATCTCAGTGAGGACATTTTGCGTTTCGTCTTTGCCAAACATATTACGTGGCATACCAATTTCTATCCAACATAGATTTTTTTTCACATTGATTAAAGAAATAAGCTCTTTTTTCCCCCGACATTTTTATGGTCATTTTACTCCCTGCATTTGTCAAGTATAATAATACCATAGTTCTGATTGTTGATGGTTTCTCCAACCCGTCTAAACCACTGAATCAGAAGCCTATAACCAAGCTAGGGAGTTTGTAGAGTTCTCACCTCTATTTGAGCGATTGAAAGTCTATATACTTTGAATATTAATGACTAGCTAATCAAAGTTAAAGATGAGTATGCTTGGTGGTCAGATGTGATGGACCCTGACCGCAGACCGTAAGCAACTGTCAACAGATCTCTCGGTTCAACCTTCAGCTTTGACCCACACAGTGTTCCCATGAAATGAGGGATAACTGCTTTACATATTTAAGGTGGACGTGCAATTTCAGTTTTACCTTCAAACTAAGTGGTTTAGTGGTGTGCGAGTGTGACAATATTCAGAACAATAGCCACTAGGACTTACAAAACTAAACTAATAGATCAAGACCCAAGTTATAATAAACCATAATCATGTTTTAGAGTTAGTGTAAAGGAGCTAAAAGGGAGTGTGTGTTATATGTAAATGATGGTCCTCACAATAGAAGAGCAAAGTGTGTGTGAATGCCTTACCTGTCATTGTCTGATTCATTGTGTGTGTACACACACACACACACAAACACACACTCATCCATATATTCCAATCCGAGCTTCTGCACCTCCAGTAAATGGGCCACATTTGCATGTTAATAATATTCCCTTTTAGCCGTCTCAGCACAGGGAGCTCTGCGGTTAACTGTGATGTATTTGCTGCTCTGCTTACCGCTCACTGTTGGATTAATTCTTAAACAGCCTCCAAGTATCCTCTCAGCTCCCGCGTCCACTCCCACCAGCCATTCTCTCATGTCTTTTCTTTGCCCTGTCGCTTCGTCTCTTTCTTCCTTTCTCGGCGTCTTGTCCGTCACTCTTTTCTTCTTTTTTTTTTTTCCAGCGTTCTCCTCAGCCGACTCCTGTGGACGGTTCAGCTGAAGCGCTGATCCAGAGTGACGGAGTGAGGCGGCGTCATCAATTTGCAGTCGCAGGTAAAGTGCAGTTAATGTTCTGTGGTCTGAGCCGGACAGGAAATGTTTAATTTAGTGGGTTTTTTGGGGGGGGGGGGATGTGGTTCCTCACGTTCCTCCACGTTTCACATCTTTGCCACCGACCTGCTCTGGTTTTTACTCATAAAGGATTAGCTTTGTCGTGAAATCTATGTGTTGTATATCTGCATTTCAGGAAAAAGCACTGAGATCCTCAGGTGGGGGGTGGGGGGGGGGTCTTCTGGCTGTTCCAAAAAAGTCTAAGCTTAAAACTATAAAGGGGACCGGACTTTTTTTTGCCATCATTCTTAAACCAATTTTTTTTTACAAAATTTGCTTGAAATATAATGTCATCTTTTTATTGCTTTTATTTTGATTGTATTCTTTTAGTTTTTATGATGAATTGCATTTCCTTTTTATATGTTTTTTATTCTATTGATTTTTGATCTAAAGCATTGTTTTATCTGTGGATATATTCTGTGGTCTTCCATTTGTTTGGCCTCCCTGTTGGACTTTCTGTTCTTATATTGTTTTGTTCCCTGCTTTTATTTTGGTTTTGTCTGTCAAAGCAATTTGTGAACTCTGTTAGATCCTTTTATAAATCACATTATTATTATTATATTTAATACACTACACAATTTTCTTTTGTGAAGCCCTGAATCCATGGGCGACTTTTGTGGCAAGGTTTAGGGACTCCTACAGAAACAATGAAAAACTACTAGAACGCAACATACCGCATACTATTGCTTTTAAAAATACAAGCCATTAAAAGTTGTGTTTGATATTACAATCTTAATGATTCAAACTTATTTTCACAGGTTGCAAAGTAATAAAGCAACAAAAAAAATGTCATTATTTTACAAAATATACCAAACTTTGGAAGCTGCTATAACTGACATGTCAAAGTCACAGTGCTAATATTTCCTTTCCTGCTCATCTTTCTTCCTTACATTTCATTTTCTCCCACCGAGACAGTGATCCATCCCATTAGGGAGTCACATCTCATTCCCACTGCTTGTGTCCCAATATGTGAAAAGTATTATTAAGCACGTTGGTTACAGGACGGGATATGAATACTGAACCGAACTCCATTACTTTGACTCCATCCATTACAAACTTTCATTTAGATGGTGTAGATATGGTACATGAATTTAATGCCTGGAGACAATCTGCTGTAATTCAATCAAGCTGAATTTTTTGCCTAAATTTAATTATTTTTTATATACAACATCAAAAAAGGCCAAAAATCATCTGGCAAGTTTAACACTATGCTGATTCACTCCAGCATCTCCTCTCTTCCTCTGAATATAAGCAATATAAGTTCAATCAAAGAGTGAGAGCTTTAAAAGATGCAGTGTGTTGCTTCAGGGCTCAGCGGGGGTGGATTTCGAGTAAATGCACTATGGGATGGTCGAGGCTAGACAATTATCTGACATTGAAAAACTATAGAGGGTAAAATAAAGTCCACTTAGTGAGTAGGCTCAGAGTAATATATCAAAGGGAGAAACTAATGACACAGTGCAGCAGAAAGCCGTAAGTACACTAAAATGTCAAAACACTCGATTCTAGGGTGGAGTTAACAAGACATCAAATTGTTTTTGCGGATCAGAGATTCTGCTGAGAAGTGGTCTGAGAAACACACACACACACGCACACACACACACACACACACACACACACACACAAAAACACCTTGAAACAATTACAGAGGAGTGAGACAGAAAAACAAACAAGGGGAGGGATTAAAGAGGCAATCGACCCAGTTCTGACAAGTTATTTTTTCAAAACGCCGGCGGCTGATTCTTCATCAAGGAAAACGTCTGATGTGCTCGACGCCAAATAAAAAAGCACCAGGGAGGGAAAATGGAGGACAATCAAACGATGACGGGAATGAGGAGGAGATGACGCCTTTTTCTGTGTGCATTTCCAATTTAACTCGTATTGCACACCATTATATTTCAATCAGCTCAATTGTCGGAAATAACTTATCTATGTAACTCCTGCATGGTGGATACTTGTATGGAGTATATTTACCTGGTGCACATTAATAGTTGATGAAGACTTGAGGACACCGTGCGATAGTTGTAAACACGTCTAATCATCTTCGGTAACCACAATGTTACAATCGTTTATTCATAAATCTGCATAAAAAACGACTATAACTGTGTTCCGATGACTTATGGATAACTTTGTAATTGTTCATATGCTTTTTATATACATGTATATGAATTAAAGTCTTAACTACATGTGTTGTATCATTATGTGGGGTATACATCAGCTATGATGGTTGATTATGACCCAGCGCCAGGTTGTGTGAGGATATTGCTGTAATTGCAGGTTAAAGAAAAAACTCTAAAAACAATAAAGAAAATGTAAAAACAGTCTCACACTAAACTAAAACGCTAAGCTCACTATTAAAGAAGAGCTGCATCAGTGTGCCCATCGAGGCGTACGGGACATCTGCATAAAATCACCGATTGGTTCGTGTTTTGTTTTTTTGCACGTCTAATGAAAAAGGCAAGAAGTGCGAGCAACAGTGAAGTGAAGTGAACCAAATTGGTGTTAAAGACATTGCTAGATGGAAGTTTTAAAAAAAAATCCCATTTAAATGTAGAGGAAAAACTAAAAAAGGCCGAGCTGAAGAGAAGTGAAGGCTGAAGAGGAAAAGGAAAGAAGATTGTGTGCGTGGCAAAAAAATAAAAACAGACTGCAGACGCAACAAAGTGAGAACATTACTCTGCAGAACAGTTGTTGGCACAGCTGAAAGGATCAAAGTGCAAGGTGCCCGCTCAGGGCTTCTTCGGCACTCCCAGAAAGCTTAGCGCTCACCACTTTGCACAAATTACATTAATGGACTCCCTTTTTGTAAGAGCTGAACATTTTGAAAAAAGGCAGATGTCACCGCTCTCAGGTGATTTATGTGTCATGTAAAGAGGAGGCGCTGACTTATACAGCATGGTCACGGACTGATGGGAGAACCGACGAGGCCTCATCGGGACAGGATTCAAAATCAGAACCCTGGTTTATGATTTGATTGATTAATAAAACAGACATATACCACCGAGATGCGTTATTACACCCCAACTCTCTCTCTCTAAGACGGTAACCTACATGAAACTATATCGCAACATGAGACACACATCTCAAGAGGGGGTAATAAGCCAGAGGTGTATAGCTTAGCCGAAGATGGAATGGTGAGCGAAGGAGAAGACGGTAAAATATACGTTTCTCTCCAAAACCCAGTTGCTAAAAACTTTGGAAGATGTGTGCCACTTTCTTAAAGTCGTCGGCCTTTTTTTAAAGATTCTACCGCACATTGCAGGCAGCCCCGAGCCCCGTCGAAATAAACTCACTGAAGGCAATAAGAACAAATCCATTTAGCCTCCGCCGTGGCATGAGACCTTAAGGGTAACCGTTCTGTGTCTTTAAGTCGAACACGCTCCGATGCTCCGGCTGAACTAGAGCCGACCCAGTAAAACTAAGGACGAATATATGCTTGAGTATTAGCTGCTCAGTTCATAACGTCTGAAATGCCCGATAAAAAAGGCCTCATTTGGTTTAGTAAACACGAGCGTCCTAAAGTGGGAACCATTTAACAGAGCAATATCACAATGTATGCATTTGCTGTATTGGCATGCCAAAGCATAGAAAGAAAGAAACACTCTCATAGAGAAAAAAGGAGAATTAAGAAAAAAAAAAAAAAAGTTTTCCGTTCTCACGATACCATTTGTTGAGGCAAGAAGAGCAAAAATGTCATTAAATACATCCACTCCAGCGTGCGCGTGTGTGTGTGTGTGTGTGTGTGTGTGTGTGTGTGTGTGTGTGTGTGTGTGTGTGTGTGTAAAAACCAACAGGAGGAGGATCAGGGGGATCCTGATCATTTTAGAACATTCAGCGTCATGACTGCTGTCCAAGGTGCTGATCCCGGGACCCGATCCCGGGATGCAGGAGCGGTCCGCGTTACTCAGCTTCCTGCTCCGATAGGATTCGCTGTTCCTAACATCTGTTATTCTAAAAGACCTTGGCAGTACATTATGCTGTTTATAGACGCATTTGGCACCCTGCTGGCAATTTTATTATTACTTCTTGTATCCGTTTTTTCTCTGTGCTGATGTAACAGATGGCAATTAGAATTGGAGTCCGAAGAAACTGATACACACACACACATACACACTGTAAATATGGCTCAGGAATATATTTTACCAGTACAATACACTCATTGTGTGTATCTTATTTGATATTAAATATATCTGGGTTGAGGCTCTCTTAGCATTGCAGACATTTTTTTCCCTCTGTTGGATCCCCTGCCTTGAAGGAGATGTGGGTGGGGGGTTACTTTTCAGTCTACTCACAGTTTGGTATTGGTAGTCAATGGCAACAGACCAGCGGTCTGCAGCACTTTGGGACAAATGGAGATAGCCATTTGGTGGGCACCGTTCAGAGCACAGAGTCCTTCCCCTTCATCTTGAAATTCCCACTTAATCGCGGAGATAATGGAGATAAAGTGCAGCGAAGCAGGAGACGACATGCATTTAACATTTCTACAGATCTTAAGCCACTCCTGACGTCACGACAGAGGGAAAGCTGTAGCCAGTAGCCAGCGCCTTGATCTCAGACGACCTCCGTTTGTGATTACAAGGAAGTCCTCGTGTCATACATACACACACACACTCTCCAGAGCACCCATAGTAATGCCATTAAAGCTCAAACCACATCACACCTACCGCAGAGCTGCGCTCCACAGGCGGTATGTCTGTGAAGTGTAAATCACTGCGTGATGGACACATGTCAAGTGATGGATGAAAGTAGAGGGCGAATGCGCCGGAAAAGACAGATACGGGAGTGATGCAACACGTCTGTGAAACATGATGTGCAGATCTTTGAGTTTCCAGAGTGTTTTTTTATTTTATTCTTTTTTTTTTTACTTTTAGAGATTCAACAGACACGATGTTAACAAGCCATCGTAGTCTGTCTTTCTCATGCGATGCTGCAGATTTGTATTATAAATTATACCCCTCAGTTGTTTCCAAGAGCTCTTCCGTTATCTTATCGGGTTCTTTCGTTTATGTATTGAAAGACGTGGGGAAGGTTTTTAAATGCTGTTGTCGACGTCAACTTCATCAACAACATCAACTAATCTTAGTTTAAAACTCTAACATAATGGATGGCCTTAATATACGATGATGTTATGCATACATCTGTAAATAAGTGAAGTCAAAACAGGCAGGAATGACCACATATTGGTTTTTATTCATGGCCTTAAGTTAATATTGTCTAATATTAAGATGTAACACACAGATCAGGCAGAAATAATAATGTAATCACCGCGTCGTGTTTAAACTATATGTAATGTACAACGCTCAAGCCATATTCAAGACCTTTAAAAAGCAGCAGCTGGCCATAATTTGGCCACCTTAGATTTAAGTGGGCCTTATTAAGTATACGTGACTCAATGTTGTTGCCATAATCCTGTAGGATTTGCTGGGTTCATTTATTTACTTATGTAACAGGGGGAGGGGGTAAGGACCCAGGAGCAGTACGCCGGACACAGTGAATCTTTGAGGAAGGCTTCATTACAAGCAGAGTAGGTGCAGCAGAGTGTGCAGGTGTGAGTGATTGAGCTGATGAGGTGGGTGTGGCTAACAGGTGCATTGAGTTAAGTGATTAGGTGTGTGAGAGATGGGCCCATTCAAGCTGCCCCACTGTCACATCGTCGAGTGTTTGAGGGCTCTCCGGCAGACATGTTGAGTCCTTTGTGAACCCTTTCCGTCAGCATTAGAAGGGAATTACCCATAATTCAGTGTAATGTGACGAATGTTACCAATGGCACAATGGAGACGTGCAACAAAAAAAAGTAGGTAAACAAAGAGGACGGCACGTGGGTGTTCAGCCCCGATAAAATGCATTTACACAACAACATTAAGGATTAAAAGATGGAACATAAAAACACATGAAATCAGAGGAGTGCCAACAGAAATTATATATATAATTTAAAAATTATATAAATATAAAAACACACAGATTTATTGAAGCTGTTTTGACAAAAACGAGTAAATAGAATATTTGAAATGATGTCTCATCTCAAAAAAAAAAATATATATATATAAAATATATATATATATTGAAAAAAAAATATATATATATATAATTTTTTTTGTTTTGTTTTTATATATATCAGGTGACCTTGAACTTCAACTAAGAAACCAACCTGCTCGGCTCTGAAACCTCACCCTGGTTTATAAGGCTTTTATTTTAATTCCTTAAGTGTAAACTTTAAGTAGGTGTTTAAGCAGAGGTAACTGTGTGAAAGTATTAGTGCCATGAAGGAAAACATTTGGCGACCGTCTGTACAGATTCCCATGTGTCCCACGTTGACCTTATAAACACACTTAAACATCTGGTGACACGTAAGCTCTTAAATTTTACTCATGTGGGATACAAACATCTGGCGATACAGTAAATCTGTTTTACTGCTGTCAGAAAAGGCCAGATTAGGTGATACGGGATCACAGTGGGTGGAGAAATGAGTGATGCAGAGTCACAGTCGAGAGAGTTTAGACGTTTTAGATGCAGATGAAAGCAAATATAAAATAATGGTGTGTGTGTGAAGTAAGCCGATTGAAACTTAATATGCTAAATGCAAATGTCCGTGTGTGTGTGGTTCGCCTCACCTGCATTTCTTGTGTCTTTCGTCCCTCTGACTTCACCATCATCTATTCTGTTGTCCTTTGTGATTTTATGGTTATCATTTTCACCTCGATGTTGTTTTTTGTTTTCGTTTCCTTTCTTGCATTTACTTTTGCGGTGATCAGAATCTTTAGTGCGTTTTTTTAATCTCCACAAACATGATCAAAGTTGTTCCGTGTTATTACGCGTGTCATCGAGACAACGGCAGCGAGGAAATCGTCAATTAATAAATCAATAATTATATATTAGAAGAGTGAGTGGGCCCTCGCCACGGCTCCGTTCCAAGAAAGACTAATTGAATAATAAGATAATTACAGCCAGGAAAAGCACCGGACAGTAAGCAGCAGTACGCATTCATTTCACACTGACAGCTATAACCAAGTTATTATCCCAATTATGAAATAATTTTAACTGATAACAAATTCAAATGAAATCTAAAGTGAAACACTATAAACTTGTCTTTCTCATGCAGATAAGCTTAGGATCACAAGAGCATCGGCTATAAACACTAAAACTCTCTGAGGTTAACAAAGTTCATCTAACTTTTGAGAGCTCAGGAAAGGAATAAGTTTAATTTTCAATTGAGGAAGTGGATTTACATATAAATTTGAGTTTTCTTCAGTCGGGACGAAGCTTATCTTCGAGTCTCGGGACAAATGTACTGGTGTCGAATAACAATTTCACACACACACACCGGATATTACTCCTCACTACACCGACCCGCCGCCCGAGTGTGTTTTTGGCACAGTGCAGCTGCAGCACGCGGCCATGGCAACGCGGCCATATCATTATGGGCTTCTGCACACATCACTTCATTTATCACCAAACAGGGGCGCTTTTTTTGTTTTGAAGTTCCACTTTTTCCAAAAAGTAAAGGTTTCAGTCTTATTATCCATCTGTCAAATAGCCCCAGATCACAAAATTAAATCAATAGCAAGTGTTTTCTGCTTTTATTGGGTCCAAAGAGATTCATGAACTGACTTTTTTTACATTACATGACTTTTTAAACTTAACTTCCTGAAATGATATCAGATACACCCCCCCCCCCCCCCCCCCCCCCCCCCCCCCCCCCCCCCCCCCCCATAAAACATGAAACTGTTTTACATTAAATTTGCTGTGTTTAACATGTAAATTAGTGACACTCGGGACATTTGTGACCTTCGGTGAGAGCACGTTACCTCCCAGCTGGAGCTTCACATTTAATGTACGGGCACAACCTTCTTATCTAACCCTTAGCCACAAGGCTAATAAGCATATTTCTCAAATGTCAAACTATTGTTTTAAGTATAGTCTCCATCTCATCCCTAATCCGCTATGTAAATCGTATTGGAATGTGGGAAATGACAGAAAACGGACTAATAATTAAATAATTAATCATAGCCCTGCCCTATCAGGTCCCATTGAAAGACCACATGACCAGTTATTTGTGCAGTATGTCCGCAGCATAACGAGAATGTACCAAGTCTTCTCCAAGACAAAAATAAAAAGACTGGGTATTTCTTACTTTATTCAGTTACTTATGAAGGGATAAGACATCAAGATACATGAGTCAACTTCTTCCCACGGGCGTTTCCATATCAACAAGCAAACAGTTTGGGTTATTGCACATGCGTGATGTTTTTCTTTTTGTGGTTGTCATGACTACACAATCTTTTTTTAGATTTTTTTTCCCCCGAAAAGAGACCGCAACTCCAATACGGCGCAGTTCGTGTTGCTCCGACTGGGTCCCCCTGGTGCACGAGCAGAAGTTCTCCTCCAGTTCCAGTTATATAGAAACACCGCATGTGGGAACGACAACAAACAAAAACAAAGAAGGAGTCAAACTGAGAAGAGGGTTTCTGCTGTGGGAGGAAACACACGACCACCCATCTCTGTGCCGGTTAGGAGAGCGCACCGGTTCATACTGGAGGGTCCGGAGCAGGATGTTCTAACCAGGATGTCATATCCAGGCCGGTAAATTGAACCCCGCAGCCTGCATTCATCTCTCACATAAAACTTGCTTGAACAGCGCGATGAACTGAACAACAGAATATGACTCGGTCACACTTTCAATTCTTGTCTGGGACCTGAATATGAAATAGAAAGGATTGAAAGATATCCATGTACACCACGTACTTACATCCCACGACTCCACTGCAGGGGTTGAGGCTTAAGGCCGTTAAAAAATGCTCCCTGATTTAACAGGAAGTGAGGATCAGTGAAGTCGCTGCTAAGCCAGGTACAATTTTTAAACAGGTCAAGATGTGTTCTGTGTCCTCCGTCACGATGAGTCACCAGGTAATAATCTCCAGATGAAGACAATAACTATCTAGCCAAACAACGTACCCTGTGACGAGCAGGAGAATTATACTTTTTTTTTTATTTTATTGCCACGGAGATAACTCAATGTCTGGTTATCCTGTGGATCAGGAGGGATGAAGAGGATGACTTTGACAAGGTGCTGAATCAAACCCCAGAGTACAGAGGAAGTAGAGAGGAACCACAGCGCATTAAACTGGGGATTTTCTTTATCTCTATGGCTGCAACCATTACATGTGGTCAAGGTCAAAGAATGGTTGTAGTAAAACGGGAACGGAAAATGAAAATATCTGCAGTCTCTTTAATCTGTTTAAATAGAATCACGCAACACATGAAACAATAAGAAATACATGTTTTGTTTTGTTGTATTTTTCCTCAGGTGAATTATCTGTTGTTTGGCTGATAAGTTTGCCCTGCACTGTAAACACATGCAGTTAGCAAAAGGGGTGTGATGACCTTTTGAGTAAAAGAGCCGGGTTCGAAAAGAAATACTGCCATTTCCCACAGCTGCTGAAATGATATTTTGCACAACACTTTCATGGATCACATCATTTTCCATTATCAGCATCATGCTGCTGTCAGGAGAGAGATGCAGAATGAATACGATCACAAAGAAGCGGCTTTGTATTCGGTCGCCCCCAAAACCACGACTGGGCAACCGTTGTTCCGCTTCGGCGGCAGAACCAAAGGTGTGTTAATCAGTGTGCGGTGGGAATGAAACCCTGCCTGGCTCTTCTCCCTCGACGGTCGCTCTGATCTAACCCGCGCCAAGAAAACACAGCCGGGGCCACGGCGGCGCTGCCAGATCTCCTCTCCGCGGGAAACTGGCACAGAGGTCTGTTGACTTCCACTGGCGAGCGGTGCCGATGCACTCATTCACTCGAGCACATGGGTGAAGGGTGACTCATCTGTCAGACGACACACACACACACACACACACACACACACACACACACACACACACACACACACACACACACACACACACACACACACACACACACACACACACACACACACACACACACACACACACACACACGGAAAAAGTGAAATTGCACCTGGTATTAAATCTCTACTGCGGCAGATGAGTCAAATTCTACTCACTTTGGAGATTCACCATCAAAATTGAAATGCCATTTGAAATAAATAAGAAAACTTGTGGTTTTGGTAATAATGTTGGCAAAGACTCCAAAATTCTAATTTTTAATTACATTCATCCCCGAGCTCTCCTCTCCAGACCCCTTTGCCATCAGGCGATGCCACATTAGGTTTTTGAGTTGAGCAAACATTTCCCCGGAGCAGCAGAGCAACTCGGGAGGCTGCGATAAATTACCTGAGTGAGAACTTGTGGTATATTCTCAGCTTCCTTAGAAGCTTGCTTCCAAATTACCGTGTCCCCCTCGAAAGAATGCCCATTGACCTGTTGGAGGATCGGTCGGTACCTAGTACTCGGTACTCGTTCTTGTGTCTGGAACATGTGTGTTTAGATTAGAGGCCTCTGCGTGACGATATGTTATCTCAAGTTTTGATATATGTTGCTCGTTCTTATGTCTTTGGTGAGGGGCCCCTGTGTGACGGTCTCCCGTTTTCGGCCTGTATAACTTAGCTGCCTTGCATGATCCAGTGAGATCTTCAAATTGGCTGAGAAGTTTCTCCGAGCGATCTAGACGCTCGTTCCAACCTGTGATTCCTGCTTGTAATAAACTCTTTTATACCAGAAAGAACAGTGTCCGCGGAGGTTCTTCTTCAACATCACTGCCGCTTGAAAGATACGACAAACTCATTAGACAGAGTTTGCTGAAGCTCGGCCAACTTGGACCCCCGACAAAGCTGAGTGACATGAAAGGAACGCTGTCTAAATTAATTGTCTTAATATTCTTCCAATACCGAATAACAAACATAGAACACCACGTGTGTAACATATGTATATCATAATAGTATCTATATATTCCAATACAAAAACAAACATTCAGTAGTATTCAACCGTGATTTCAGAACGAGATGAAACATATCTGACTTCTACGCTGCCCCTCGAATGAGAGGGTCGTTACAATAAACCAAAGGTTTCTGGCTGCAGGTTTTATATTTGTCGACATTTAGCCATGGAGCCAAGAGGTTTTTGTAAAATTGTAATAGACTTTGGAGGAGTGAATACTATACTGTATGTCCCAGTGGTGTATTCACAGAGCACCAGGATAGAGCCTTGTGGAACACCACAGGTGGGAGGGGCCACAGACTACACTTTGTTGTTGCTTTTAAACATATTCATGAAATGGCGGTCAGGTCAAAATGGATCAAACATAGCAATTCATAATCTTTTCAATAAGGATAACTTGCTCTGCTAATTTGCTCCTTATTCATCTGAAACTGCATATTGATGTCTAAATTGTGTATAATACAAATACTCTGGGCAGCCATCATCGACTCTGGCCGATGATTGCTGCCGAATCTGGGCCGAATAATGTAATAAATAAATAATATTACATTACGTAATAACATTAAGATATCCCTGAAAGTTGTCTCTCTCATATAAAGCTACACATTAAAAAAAAGTATTTTCCAAGCTAAAACTGATCAAAACATATCTCAGAAGCTCTCACAAGAGAGGCTGTCAGGTATAGAGAATAAACGTGCGCGCAGTTTAGATGTAAAGAGCGTGGTTAAAGACTTTGCACACAGATTTGCTAAAAGACCGCACATTTGTATTTAAATGCAAACCTGTAGAAGGTAGCCTACCGGTGTATCGACTATATGTAGGCATATTTGTTATGTTGTTGTAACATACGTTCTGTTTGAGCTGTTTGATAGGCCCTAGCATATGTTTTGTTTCTGTTGGAATACATTTGTTCTCTGTTTGAGCTGTTTTTTCTGATTGAATAAATTTCACTCAAAAGAAAAGCTTGGGTCCTGTTCGTTTATCTTTGGATAACATTATCCCTTACATATGGGGGGGGGGGGGGGCCCTCTCAGGGTTATTCTGCAGGGGGGCCTCATGTGTTTCCGTTACGGCACTGCACACACACACACACACACAACATGAAATGAATATATTTGTTGTTTGTTTCATGTTTGAGTGAACAACAAAGTGGTGGGCTTGTGAGGAATGAGTCTATCGTCACTCGGTAGAAGACTTTGTTTTTTGGTATACGTGTATATGTATGTATGTGTGTGTGTGTGTGTGTGTGTGTGTGTGTGTGTGTGTGTGTGTGTGTGTGTGTGTGTGTGTGTGTGTGTGTGTGTGTGTGTGTTACCACAGCAGGTAGTTTGCTTTGTGTGGGCCCAATATTCTCTGAGCAGGATCATAGTGATGCGAAACGCATGCTGCTGCCATGCGATTCCCACACACACAAACACACACAAACGCACACAAACACACCCTCACGTATTTGCTCTTTACGGTCGTTGGTCAAACATAAATGGATGCCCAAAGACATTCGATTGAAATGTTAATGTGCGATTGTACGATAGTAAAAAAGAGGTCGAGACAAAACAACAAATGTTTTTGGTGAAATCTTCACAAACAGAAGATATTATTTACAGTCTTACCTAAAAGGGGAGCGACACCAGTTTTATACATCAAAGTCTGTTTACATGTGTTGGGGAGAACGACTGCATTTGTGAACTAGAACTTCCGCCTCGGGGTCGTAAGCCTCCGCCAACTATGTTTCAGTTTGCGTTCATGTCTGTCCAAAATGCCATTACTTCATTATTTGAGCGTATAAAACATTTGGTGAAATTGTCGTGATTAGCATATGGATTCTTGAGTCGTGTTTTGTAAGAGTACACTGGCCTCTGACCACCGAATTCGAGTCGGTTCATCCTTGAATTCAAGAGTACGTAATGCCAAATTTGAAGACATGAGATATCCGGTTCCCCAATGTCTCGGATGTGAGGTCAAGGTGACCTTTTGACCTTTCTTCTCCAAAATTGAATAGTTCATCCTATAATGCAAATATACTTATATACTTATTTAAATAAAATCCCTCCAGGTGTTCCTGAGATGAGGCGTTCACGAGGATGGACCAGAACGATGTATGTCGGGACGGACAACGTAAAGAACACAATGCCTCCGGCCACGACTGTCGCAGGCGTGGAGGCATACAAATGTTGAATAAAGATTTTTTTGTGTGGCTCTAATCTAAAAAAGCTGTGGAGTTAGAAAAGAAGTGAGCTTAACCAAACTCGCTCGCTGCACAATTCATATCGTGCATTATTTTCTGTATGGATGAAGCTGCATCCATTTAATTTATGAAAATGTAAGAAAAAAGTGAAGAAAATCCCAAGAGCCTGAGGCGCTTGTTTTTTGTCCGATTAACGTTCCAAAACCCCCAAATATTCAACGCAAACTGAGCGAAAAGAGAAAATGCTGTCTAAAAAAAAGTACACTAAAACCGGGAATAATACTGAAAAGACTCACTGAAAGAGAAAGAAAGACCAGATAAAGAGAGGCAACAACATAATGAAATGTGCAGACGCTTTTTTGTCTCCTCCCCCTTTCCATCCAGATTGAATTAACACCATTTCTCATCATTAGCATTTCCTCTTTTTCCTTTAGATCACTGATCATCCCATTAAGCCCGTACTGCATCCTCTTCTCATGGCATCGGTCTCATTATCCAGTCCATCCCCGCCTCCTCACTCCTCGTCCTCCACCGTGTCCTCGTCCTCTTATTCTCTCTCTTTTTAAAAATTGAGCCTCCTGCCAAGTAATCCCAACGGGAGCAGGAGGGCCGGAGAGGAGAGAGAAGGGGAGAGGAGAGGCTGTGATATGGCTCCAGCAGAATAATGAGGGAGTGAATGAAAGAGTGAAGCAGCAGCGGGGAAGGAAATGTCGAATAATGAATGTGAGTGTGAGAGAAAAGGAGAGCAGATGGATAATAAACACTCCTCTCCACCCCAAGGCATTACATTTAAATGTTCCTTTTTTTGTTTCACTTTTTCCCACTTTTCACATTTTCTCAGGGACACTTAAACTCATCAGCATTGTGATTGCCAGTTTCTCTCAGCTGGGCACTTTTGAGCTCATCGTCCCACTGTGCGATGTTAATGCTGCAGGAATCAACTTAAATCATCAAGTGTGTCTTCACCGGAGAAGAGAATCCCATCTGCACCCACTGAGACGCAAGAGATTTACCACCTTTTGCTCAAATACCATTATAGTGTCTCGTTTGATTTAATCAAAAAAATGTATCACCATGTCAAGAATCACCTTCATGGGATTTGTGTATTTGAATATTGAAATGTATTTCTCACTGCTGTTTGGGGGGGGGCAACACAGTGCAAAGTGTGTCATGTTTGTCATTTTGTGTTGTGCAATGTGCGCTGTAAACAAAGTAGTCATTTTGAATTGCCGAGCCACATAGTTGGTATATACAAGCAGCCGATGTGAATTATACTGTACGGATGCTTTGATACCAATTTTTTTTTTTTAGAAACTTAATATATTTTGACAAAACATGAGCAAAAACAATAAAGGGGGTCTATTACGGCGTCAGGGAGGCTAATTCACTTATTGGTTCAATTGTTGATCCCAATCCACTTAAGTGAGTCCATTGTATGAACTCAAGCAAAGACACAAATGTCCACTACCTAAGTACTTTTACATTTTAAAGTGTAAATCGACCCCGGTGCGGAGCAGCTACGGGTGTCAGTTGGCGATCGATTGTACTTGATGAGCAAACAGACTTTCTAAAGCAGTGTGAGCCTCCTCTTTTCTCCTGGATGGAGTCATTAGACACAGTAATCCTGATGTGCATTACATTTAGCCTGAGAGAAAGAGAGAGAGGCTATGAAAGAGGGAGATAAAAGACGGGGATACAGAAGATAGAGAAAGGTAATGGGATTTTGGTCTAAATGCCTGCGTAGCATTTTAAAACAAGCGTTTGAAACATCAATTAAAGGATTTACATCTGGGGGGAAAAAGTTTGTACAATGTATTCTTGCTCTGTTCAACTTTTGGTGAACTTGCCAATTTGAGTTACTGGCCAACAGACACGGAGAGTCCGATATGGAGAAAAGCTATTGTAGCTTGTCCGTGTTACATATCTGCTTCAAAAAGACAAGGTTTTCAGACAGTTATACGAGACATTGTACCACCTATCTCTCACAAGGATGTGCAGATCTCGCAAAGATGTGTGAAATATTCCCGATTATTCATAAGTGCTCTAAATGTACCGCTCACTGGGTGAACTATCGTCAAGGAGCATCTAATGAGTGGATTCAGACGCATTCGCAAAAAGCTGCAAATGTGTTTTACAAGAATATGCAGAATACGAGTGCGGTACCGGTGACACAACCCCAAAGATTTACCTGCGTCACTTCCCCTTGTTGAAACCAGAAAAAAAACTGGAACAACTTTAAATAGTTTTTCTCCATTTGAACAAACGAGGTTGATCGAGGTTGACCACCGTGGACGGCGACGCAATGGGCGTACACGCCATGTGACTCACAGGCAGCTGCAACCTCCCGTTGATATGAAGCCAAAACAGGAATTCATCAAAAGGCCGGCGGCTGAGAGTCGGCTCCCCGTAGACCCCCGAGCCGAAGCAAACACGATTACAGCCCGATAACCTTCAAACAGCTCTGGGGCTGTTTTCGGTGTCTTTTGGTCCGGCCCCTGAGGGTCGCATCAAAAAAAAACAAAAAAAAAACATGACTCATCATCTTCAGAAAACACCCCACAGCTCAGTTCCCGTCCCCAACTACCAAAAAGCTACTGCAACACATTTCATTAGCTCTGTTGCCTTGCAGCTTTTTAAAAAATAAAAATATTTCAGACACTAACCTTAAAAAAAAGTATATATCTTAAGTCATCATGAACATTTTTTGAGATACATCACACACTCACATTCAGGCTAAGGTTGTAGGATAGGCAGCACGCCCCAAACACAATACATTTCCATATCTACCGTTTCCCCATGATATGTATTCATGATGCGTTTCATGCACTGGCTTGAAGCCGTACCGGTGTGAGTCCATCAGTGCATTGGAAACCACCGTGAAGAGGTTGGATGGAAATCAATTGTAAGCCTGTGAAGCCACGAGGATTGGAGCAGAGAGTAATGGACGAGGAGTTTGGTGTTGCTTTCTGTCAGCAGCTCCGACTTAATTCCAAGACATCACAGATGCAGTGAGGCTAAAGACGTCACGGTTTAACAGTTTGAGACTTTATGATTGCACGAAAACGTTCCTCATTCCTTCCGTCTAGATTTCCCAGTTGGGAATCGTATATATTCGGAAGGAAGACACCTTTTTGATAGGAGCGAAGACTTCCACGGATCCGTCTGTAATCTCCAAATTACTGCAATTCGCTTCTTGTGGGACTTTGAATCCTGTGTAAATAGTTCCCGAGCGTGTGTGTAATTTATTCTGAATCCCAGTGTGACGCAGACTAGTATGTAATGCCCTTGATACAATAATCACGTCTGGCAGCCATTAAAATCAGTCACTGATGCCATGAATCAGTTCAGAACCATGAAGAAATGATGACGAACAAAACCTCAACAAAGCCCGCGTACGTCGCTGATATGTGTTGGACACCGACGACCCGTTTGAATACATTGCCAGCCGTTAAATTATGGGGCGATTTTTGTCAATTTCTGTTGCTAATTTTATGGTCTGCCTCCAAAGTATGACTAAGAGCTGAAGCTCAGGAGGCAGCTGGTAACAAACACAGCATGTGGAGCCTGAAGACGGTTGCGTCTAACTCAAGGGGATTATTGGTTTATCATCAAACTAGAGATGGTTGATTGTTGGAACGGTGAGAAGGCGGTTTTAGTGAGTTTTATTTTGTCACCGTCGAGTTTGAATTAAGTGCGTTTTACGTTGAGTTATAATGCAATTAAGCCTTTCTTGGTAGAAGAGAGAAACTTGAATTCAGAAGGTGGACGGGTGTATTTTTCGGTCTAATTAGGAGAATACGTTTAAGGATATTTTCTTTTTTGACATTTTGTGAGTTTTATTTTTGCTTTTCATTCGACTAAAAAAGACTAAAGAGAGCTCGTGGACCGTAGCAAACTCGTAGAGGGTGAATAAGACATTTTCAGGGCAACCGATATGTTGTTATTGACCATCATGAACTGAAAACTGGCTGTGAGAGGGTTAAAGTTGTAAGATGAATACATGGACCCCTCCCAGACCAGACAACATCGTGGTAGCGACCTGTCAGTCACAAAGTAGCCCCGCCCTAAAGAACAACCAGCTTTAATTATTTCCATTTTACTCTACATGGGACCATAAATGTACTAAACGCTATACTATATTTTTGAAACTCGCAATTGAGACCATGAACTCATATGGTCGGGCTCAGCCCGAAAGAACAACATGGAGCAGCTGTCACCCTGTGGACCCACCACCCGCAGGGTGAATTATCGGGGTCGGGTGCTATGTAGACCGGGCGGCGGGCCAGGCGGGAGACCTGGGCGGGCCGATCGCCGGCAGCATAGACTAGCTCTAGGGACGTGGAACGTCACCTCACTAGCGGGGAAAGAGCCGGAGCTGGTGCAGGAGGTGGAGCGGTACCAGCTAGATATAGTTGGGCTCACCTCCACGCACAGCATGGGCTCTGGAACCAAGCTCCTGGAGAAGGGTTGGACTTTGTCCTTTTCTGGAGTTGCCCAGGGTGAGAGGCGCCGGGCGGGAGTGGGGATACTCACGAGCCCCCGGCTGAGCGCCGCTGTGTTGGAGTTTTCCCCGGGGAACGAGAGGGTCGCCTCCCTGCGCCTACGGGTTGCGGGGAGTAAGGCTCTGACTGTTGTTTGTGCTTATGCACCGAACAGCATTTCGGAGTATCCGGCCTTCTTGGAGTCGGTGGGAGGGGTCCTGGAAAGGGCGCCGCCTGCCGACTCCATAGTTCTCCTGGGAGACTTCAACGCTCACGTGGGCAATGACAGAGAAACCTGGCGGGGCGTGATTGGGAGGAACGGCTTGCCCGATCTGAACCCGAATGGTGTTTTGTTGTTGGACTTCTGTGCTAGCCACAGTTTGTCCATAACGAACACCATGTTCGAACATAAGGTGGCTCATAAGTGTACCTGGTACCAGAACACCTTAGGCCGGAGATCAATGATCGACTTTGTAATCGTATCATCTGATCTGCGGCCGTATGTCTTGGACACTCGGGTGAAGAGAGGAGCAGAGCTGTCAACTGATCACCACCTGGTGGTGAGTTGGATCAGATGGCGGGGGACTCGGCTAGAGAGACCTGGCAAGCCCAAACGTGTAGTGAGGGTGAACTGGGAACGTCTGGCAGAGGATCCTGTCCGGGAGGTCTTCAACTCCCACCTCCGGAAGAACTTCTCACAAATCCCGAGGGAGGCTGGGGACATGGAATCCGAGTGGACCTTGTTCAAAGCCTCTATTGTGGACGCGGCTGCTCGGGGCTGTGGCCGGAAGGTCATCGGTGCCTGTCGTGGCGGCAACCCTAGAACCCGGTGGTGGACACCGGGGGTGAGGGTAGCCGTCAAACTGAAGAAGGAGGCCTTTCGGGCCTGGCTGGCCCAGGGGTCTCCTGAAGCAGCTGACGGGTACCGGCGGGCCAAAAGGGCTGCAGCGACGATGGTCGCGGAGGCTAAAACTCGGGCATGGGAGGAGTTCGGGGAGGCCATGGAGAAGGACTTTCGGTTGGCCTCAAGGAAGTTCTGGCAAACCATCCGACGGCTCAGGAAGGGAAAGCAGGGTCTACCCCAGGCTGTTCTCAGCAGGGGGGGGGAACTGCTGACCCGGACTGGGGACATCGTCGGGCGGTGGAAAGAGCACTTTGAGGAACTCCTAAACCCGGCCAACATGTCCCCCGGAGAGGGGGCAGCGCCGGAAGACTTTGGGGTGGATTCACCCATATCCCTGGCAGAGGTCGCTAAGGTAGTCAAAAAGCTCCTTGGTGGCAAGGCGCCAGGGGTGGATGAGATCCGCCCTGAGATGCTGAAAGCGCTGGACATTGTTGGGCTGTCTTGGTTGACACGCCTTTTCAGTGTCGCATGGGGGTCGGGAACAGTGCCCATGGACTGGCAGACCGGGGTGGTGGTTCCCATCTTCAAGAAGGGGGACCGGAGAGTGTGCTCGAACTATCGTGGTATCACACTGCTCAGCCTCCCGGGAAAAGCTTATGCCAGGGTGCTGGAGAGGAGGCTCCGACCGCTTGTCGAACCTCAGATTCAGGACGAACAGTGCGGATTCCGTCCCGGTCGTGGAACAGTGGACCAGCTCTTTACCCTCGCAAGATTACTGGAGGGGTCCTGGGAGTTTGCCCAACCAGTTTACATGTGCTTTGTAGACCTGGAGAAGGCTTTCGACCGGGTCCCTCGGGGGTTTTTGTGGGGGGTGCTGCGGGAGTATGGGGTGCCGGACCCGTTGGCACGGGCCATCCGGTCTCTGTATGCCTGCAGTAGGAGCTGTGTTCGTCTCCTCGGTAGTAAGTCAGACTCATTCCCGGTGGGTGTTGGCCTTCGCCAGGGCTGCCCTTTATCACCGGTCCTGTTCGTGACCTTCATGGACAGGATATCTAGGCGCAGCCAGGGGGCGGAGAGGATCCGGTTCGGGAGTCTCGGGATCGCCTCTCTGCTGTTTGCGGATGATGTGGTCCTGTTTGCCTCCTCGGACCGTGACCTCCAGCATTCACTGGGGCGTTTTGCAGCCGAGTGCGAAGCGGCAGGGATGAGAGTTAGCACCTCCAAATCTGAGGCCATGGTGCTCTGCCGGAAACCGGCGGATTGCTCCCTCCAGGTGGGGGCAAACTGCCTACCCCAAGCGAAGGAGTTCAAGTATCTCGGGGTCTTGTTCACGAGTGAGGGTAAGGTGGAGCGGGAGATCGATAGGCGGATCGGTGCGGCTGCAGCAGTAAAACAGGCGCTGTACCGGTCCGTCTTAGTGAAGAGGGAGCTGAGCCGGAAGGCAAAGCTCTCCATTTACTGGTCGGTCTACGTTCCAACCCTCACCTATGGTCACGAACTCTGGGTCGTGACCGAAAGAACGAGATCTCGGATACAAGCGGCCGAAATGAGCTTCCTCCGTAGGGTGGCCGGGCTCAGCCTTAGAGATAGGGTAAGGAGCTCGGACATCAGGGGGGAGCTTGGAGTCGAGTCGCTGCTCCTTCGTGTCGAAAGGAGTCAGCTGAGGTGGTTCGGGCATCTAGTTAGGATGCCTCCTGGACGCCTCCCATTAGAGGTTTTCCGGGCACGTCCAACTGGTAGGAGGCCCCGGGGAAGACCGAGGACACGCTGGAGGGATTATATCTCCCGGCTGGCCTTGGAACGCCTCGGGATCCCCCAGAATGAGCTGGAAAGTGCTGCGGGTGAGAGGGAAGCCTGGGTCGGCCTGCTGAACCTGCTGCCACCGCGACCCGACCCCGGATAAGCGGGTGATAATGGATGGATGGATGGAACTCATATGGACCATGTTTACTGAGATCATAAATCAAGTAGAGTCATTTTCTCATCGACTTTTATACAATCTGCCTTTTTTATGCAAACCAAAGAGTCGCCCCCCGATGGCCATTCGAAAGAATGCAAGTTTAAGTCACTCCCGCTTCGGCTTCTCTCTCAGACCTGGAGGTTGCCGCCTGGCCACTTGGTCTTGGATGAAACACACCTGAGATAATCACTGTAACAGGTTCGAGTCTCGGGCAGGCACCAAAGAGGCAACACACACACAATTGTGAGGGCAGTAACCGTTTTTATTTATTTGTCACGCTTCTGGTAGGGACCGATCCGGGCCCCCGCTACCCGCTCTCCCTCCTCTCCAGCTACTCCTGTTCTTATATGGAACACAGAATATAATTGATCCCAGGTGAGGCTCATTTACACATCATGACACTGTTCCCTGAACCACACCCCCGCTCCACCCACTCTGCAGCTGAGCCTAGCCACACCCCGCTGCCACAATCACCTTTCTGCACAGTCCTCAGTAATTTCACAAACTTTGTGTGTAAATCCAATCACACTTTTGGGGCTCAATAATGCAATAACGCCTCTCTGGAGACTTTTCTCGTCTTTCTTTCAATGAGTAACCAAAGTGGTTCGTGGTTAAAGCCTCATTTCATGCCCTAGCTATAAAAACCCAAACTGTCTCCATATTGGGAGGTTTAATTAGAGAATTTCAAAGCAGAGTAAATCAAATTTGATTTAGCATTATACACAAAGTGATTGTTGTCTCGTACTCTGTTCTGCAGAGGAGTGCTAGAGTCTAAAGTGTGGAACCCAATGGCTTGGCATGGCAGCAGTGTTAATTACCAATCTGCTCTCCCTCGCTCCTCGCTTTTCTTTTTTCTACCACAGGGAATTTCAGTCCTTTGAAGGGTCGATATTAAGAGGAATTCAAATTTCACGCATCAGGAGAGATATTTGTTCAAGGTCAAAATATGAGTCAGTTTGTTTATATTATATTTCAATTATTAGCAACTGTATATGGTCCTATCAGAGCTTTCCTCTAAAACACAAATGATGGCATCCTTTGATTCAGTCTGTTTGCTAAATATTAGTTGTCACATGTTATAATGTTGTGAATTGTATTTTCTTAACCCTAACCCTAAGCAAAGTCGTGAGAATTAATTCAAGCGAATAGAAAGTGTCTTCGCCTCACGACGATTACTTCTCACGTGATTAATATTACTCAAGCATTACAGAGGGTCTGGATACAACAACTGCATTATAACCACAAACGTCTCTGGCAATAGTGACATGAAAATAAACAGGAAATGGATTTTGTCACTTCTTGTTTATCTTCTTTTCTACCGATATGCAATCTTCATATGTTTTGAGAGTTGCCACTACAGTTCCCCTGCATCTGGAATTTGTCCAAATGCCAGATGGACAGTCCATCTCTGGTCTGAAGCGTTATAGTCTGACCTCAGATCAGTCTGCTGTTCAACACTGGGGGCTTCACATTTAAAGAGCAGAGCGGGTTAGGCCTCTCTTTAAAGTTATGTCCCCACAGTTGTCTAATCAAAAAAGTACTAACATAGATCCATATTGGTCCCCAGCGCCTCTGAACAAGAGGATGGAAATAATTAGATTCTTACATTAATGTAATTGGATTTCAATAGACAAGCATTTTCTCTAAAAAGTTCCAGCTGTCTTTAGACCCGTCGTTACAAAGTGGATTATTTTCTTTAAATGTAGGTGCAAATGTGTTTATTCATTTGTTGATGTATTGCCATATTTCTCTTCACTTAAACACTATGAAAGAAGCTCATTGGCTTTCATTAATAATGTCCTTTCAGGGTAGATTGATTATGTGAGTCTGGGATATTTTTCAAGGTGAGTGGCCACAGTGGTCCTTGACTGGCTGCACTGCTCTTAAAATCCATATTTATGAGGCCGGGAGCACTCGACACTCTGCCCACTGGCAACCTGTTTTTTATGCACAGAGGACCCCGTGTGCACAGCTGTACTGATGGTTTCTACACACACACACACACACACACAGAGACACACAGACACACCAGAACTGCAGACTTGAGACTCTTATATCACAAATATGATGGATTGAGATTTGACTCGGACTTGAGACTGTAACAAAAAAAAGGTTTGTAGCGGTTTAACTCGGGGAAAATAATAAAATACCAATTTGTGGTATTTTATAAAAACATAATCAAACGGCCAGAACAGAAAAAAAAAACAATTACAAAAAAGAGTGAACACAAGCAAAGGGGACAGAAAGCAGTCAGATGTGTGTAACACACAAATGAACTATAATATAATAACAAGTAATGTTTTCCCTGCATAGTAACTCACCTGAATGGAGCTGGGCAGCGATAATCATGATAATTAGCGTCTGGATAATTAGATGTAATTACTTAATCTGAGGAACATGCTTCACACTTCACATTGCATGAATGAAAATGATGAGGAGACTGAACACCATACAGTGGATAGAGAAGAAGAAAATGGAGAATAATGCAAGTTTTGTACAATTATATCATTTTTTTTATAAATGTGTATTCCAGTTTACACCTAAAAGATGTTTACAGTACATTTAAAACTGACACCTGTCCATCTCATGCTCTTTTATTATAAATAAAGAGTGGGCAAAGCCTTCATAAGGTTTATTAAGAAGAGGCCTTTATTGCATATGTCTCCGGTTTTATAAGTTGGTATTTAAAATTTCTTATGATATATTTACTTCCTGTTTTCTGATCTGTTCCTGTTTTTAATTTGCCGTTGATGCAAACGTTAATCTCCAGCGCAGGGACATGAATTGTATTTTCCGTAATGAATTCATTGCCAAATACCAGTTTATTTCAGCACAGTCAGATGTTTTCATGAGAAGAAGAAGAAGAAGAAGAAGAAGAAGAAGAAGAAGAAGAAGAAGAAGAAGAAGAAGAAGAAGAAGAAGAAGAAGAAAAACGATGGTTAAAATGCACAATTCTTCCTTTTCTTGGTCGGGTTTAACTTTGAAACTTCTGTCCTTGTGATGTTCGTATAGCTTTATACTGTAGAAGGAATATGAATTAAGTGGTTATTTTTTGTTCAAAGGAATGCCTCCACTGTCCTGAATTAATGCTGTGGAAATATTACGCTGGCATTACCATGTGAGCCTTTATAGTTTAGGTCCCCACTCTGTATGGACATTAATAACCACCTATGTTTACCAATAATGTTTTGCTCAGTAATGTCTCACAACTACAAAACCTATTTTTTTTTTCAGGGTTTCTCATACTTTTATGGTTTCTTGGTACAATTATCAAGCAGAAAAGAAAAAAGTAAAACAATTTGATTCAGAGATCTGAGAATGCGATAAACATCAACAGTTTACAGTTTGGAGACACAGTATAGAACTGAGTTTATGATCCAAATATGAGCACCAGAAGGATAAAAAACAATGACACAAAGTTTATTTACTAAAAAAAAAAAAGACTTGGTTTTATCATTCAGATTTTGTCTTTGTGATTCCTCGATTGTTTCCCTAAAATTAGAAAACTGTTTCAATCATCTTCTGACAACAACGTGCTGCGTTTTCAATTTGCATGCTTGTTTTTTTTTTTACGTCCATCATCATCCATCTTCATCAAGGCGATTGTTGTCTCCATCAAGTCAGCGTCTCCCTCCCTCAGTAACCTTTTAGTATATTCCTGTCCTGATGTACTTCATTAAATCGTTTATTAATTTGATCGACACTGTTTGTTCCTGGAAAAAAAAAACACATCTTGATTTTGATGAAAAATGAAGCTCAGTTGACTAAATTTCATTTCAATTTTTCTTGTTTGTAATTTTTGCATTTCAGTTCAGTTCTTAGCCAAATCACAAAGTCGAGTTCTTTGACACCAAAACTGGGAAAACATGTGTAGAGGGTGTGCGGCTGTGTGCTCCAGGGAAGCATCCTGCTGTCCATAATATATCGTTGTATGCTGTGGCATTAAGAGTGCCCTTAACTTGACCTTTTGACCTCAGACCAGGAACGTCCCCAGACCAAAAGTACTGAATAGCATCATCAGGAGTGTAAGTAGAATTGGATGTTGGTCAACATTATTATTGTCTGGACAGTCGGCAATGAGGATGGCCTTGTATTCTTTCCCTTTGGTGTAATTGAATATCTGCATTGATTCCTTTATTTTCTCTGTAGCGTGTCACTTCTTTATTGTTTTTACTTTTAACGCTTTTAATTAAAAAGAAGAAATCCAGTCAAAGTGGCAAGAAAATACAGATTTACCTTCCAGCAAGCGGCTTTAGCTCATGGGGATAAGTGGTCGTCCAGAAGGTCGCCGGTTCGATCCCCGCTCTCCCCATAGTTGCATGTCGAAGTGTCCTTGAGCAAGACACTTGGGTGCTTCACAGCAGCCCTCTGCTCCTTAATAATTAAGGATGGGTCAAATGCACAAATTTCATATATATATATATATATATATATATATATATATATATATATATATATATATATATATATATAATATGACAATAAAATACGGTTTTCATTTTCAAAACGAGTTATCAAATGTTTAAGACTCTGATTTCGGCAGAGGTCAGATAACTCGATGCTCTCATTAAAGCTGAAAGATACCGAGAAGCCCCGACTGCGTCAACAATCAGTGTTCCACGAAATAATCAGCTATCGCTGCAAGTCAGTGGAGTCGAAGCGTCGCACGCCGAACAGCAGCTGAATCGGGGCTTGTGTTTACTCCTTGTTTGTTCCAGCTCGTTGCACTTCATGCAGACTTCTCTCCGTCTTTATTTATTTGTAATCTCTTCGTCTCTGCTGAAGGGGTAAAGATAACAGGACAATGTGTTGTTTATTTTTTCCAATAAGAACTATTCCTTTTATCTTGTTCTGACACATCTTTATTGTCTTTTTTTTCTTTTTTTCGAGAAGAACACAATAATATTACCAGAGCAATGTCGTAGCCTCGGAAACATTTGTACTAGATTCCCTTTCCTATTAACTCCATTGTTCGGTTACATTTGCCGTAAAAAAATTTTTCACACCGGACAGGAAACCACCGTGTCGGGAGCTACAGCCCTCAATGAGATGAACGTGGGAGGGGAAACATGTATTAAATACAACAGGGAAAAGGTGGCAGCCAATGCATCATTCACTCTCGTATTAAATACCTTACATCCATGCAAGCGCTTCCCCATTTTTTGCTCTCCCAAATATTGCACAGTAGAAAGATCCCAAAAAAAGATCATGTTTTTTCTAAAGCAAAGCCAAAACGGTCCACACATTGAGCCACGAGGGAATCGAACCGCTTGTTCTCTCTTCCCATCGAGGTCGTGGAGGCCTCGGGATAACTATAAAACATGCAACGTTTTGGGATAAGAGGGACCTTTTTTTTTTCCTTCTTCTTCTTCTTTTTAAACCAATAATGTAATTAATCAAAGCGAGCACCTTCTCCCCAAAGCACATTATCTCTTGACGTGCAGTGGGACAAAAGAGCCGCTATGCACGCGTCTGGAATATTAATGTTAAAGGGGCCACGATACGAGATCGGGAGATTTTCCTTGAATAATAATAATAAATTTGATTTATATAGCACTGGTACCATTAAAGTACCATTAAAGTGAATATATAAAGACTATATTAAAGACTATATTGCCTCACCTCATGTTTTTTCTTCAGCAGGATGTTGAATGTAGAGAAAAAAAGATTAAAAAAGAATATCAGCAGCATGTGGGAGAGATAAAGAAATGACTACTACCAGAGTGGTTCAAACTGTATTATTTAATTAATTCCTTCTATTTCCCGCACACTGAATTATTACTTGTGTAAACTGTATCATACATAAGTAAACAAGCACTGAACACATTGGTTTTATTATGTTAATGTTATTCTGAGGTAGTGAAGGAATTTTTGGCAGACACGTTACTCTCTGCATTGGGCATCTCACTGTTTTATTTTCCAAATATTACTGCCTTATACAAATACATCTTACAAACCCATGAGCAGGAAAGGATGATGCATATTTACACATTTAGTATCATTCTGTGGCATTTCTTTACACACGTGTTTGAGAAGCAGAGGCGTCTACAACATTTGGTGAAAAGTGGTGTCGAAGGTTGGGAAAAGAACTTGTTGTGGTGTGTTCAAGAGCTGTAGGATTATCCATCGTCAATAATGGGGTAGTTGTTTGAATATCATTAGTTTTCCCTAAAATAACACTTCTTATTGAAATTAAATTAAATGGAAATCAACAAAAGACATGTGTAGTTTCACTGAGTGACATAAACCCCCGTTATGATAATATCTACTCATTTCATCGTAATGTGGGTAATATGGATATTTTCATTTAGAATAACAATAACAATTCACATCATCATTTGTAATAATGTCCACGTTGTTGATGGTTGCTGAACACAGCAAGCACACACATTTTAAGCTTCTAAATCATTTTTTAAGCTGAAATGACGAATATCGAAAAAAACCAAACTTATCTTTAAAGTATTTATTCTTGCAAGAAGAGGCTCAGCTGCACAGAGCCACGACGATCCTGTGTAAGTAAGCAATGCAAATTGAATTTGACACCGCGTTATAAAGACCGTTGACAGGGGTGGGGGCTGTTATTGGAATATTATGCTTTGACATTTAAAGAAAGGAGCACTTATGGACGTGATCACAAGACATATAGATCTATACATGTATCTTGCAACGAAGGGCTTTGTGTAACATGCAAACTATAAGTCCTTTATTCATCAGCAGGAGAAGATGATGTGCACGCTACTTAGACAGCTGCTGCATAAACCACGAGTCTCACAATGCAGTTATTGATAGTGTTATTCAATAACAATAACAAACTTATTTACTAGTTGACCTATATAAGAATATAAGATACTAATAAGAATTAAAATCCCCTGGACTCTGAACCTGCTCCCCATCCACCAATAAGTAAGTCCAGTTGCACAAATACTAAAAGTACTTCTACATTCAGGCTCTTTTTGACATATACAGTCAATGTGCACTTTGGTTTGTGACACACACACACACACACACACACACACACAAACACACGCACACTGTGCCGCCTTACTTCCTACTGGTGATTAAAATACTGTTTTATTCAAAAGTAATGTCAATACATGCCAAAATATGTGACTAATTGAAATTCATCACAATTATTCTTGCACTTGATTGACAGCCCCTTTCGCACTGTGACATTCGTTGTTGCGTAAGTCCTTCTGCTGGGTGACGTGTCTGGCTCAGGGCACAGTTGTTGTTGTTTTTAATATTTTAATATACAGTCAGAAATTTCCGACACATTTTAAAGCAGAGGTAGTAAAGTTTCGTGGAGGAGAGCGGGTTTCAGAGACATGACTTAAGGTCACGAGGCTGTGAAGTGATGGATGGAGCCGCCTGCTTTCACTGATGAGTCGCTCCAAATGACTTCAGCTGTTAACAACAACTTACTCTGTGCCTGATAGATGGTCGGCGTCAGATCCACTGCAGCATTTACACAGTCGAGTTGGTAAGTGATTTGCTCCGTTGTAAATTCGTCAATAGTCATGGGCGCGTTATTAATGTGGTATATTTATTCCTGGGTGTTATTAAGAACATCAAGTCTTTGAACCTTAACAGTGTAATAATTGAGTGAGTAATGTATTGGTACGTAAACGTGCTGTTATTGTGTGTGTGTGTGTATATTTGTAAAAAATTAAAAATAAATAAACAGAGTAAATGGTTAGTTTTGCTTATGAAAGTAGAATCTTTGGCTGCAAATAAAAAAATATTTGCTCTCGAAAAAAAAAGCAACAACTTTGCTCTCAAAATCAAAAAAGTTTAGACGTAGTGAGCCAGTAGTTTCTATTGGTAGACAAGTCGAACCCACCAATAGAAACTCCCGGCTCATTTAGCAGGCGTATGCCCCGCCCACAACGTCCAGCTTTTCATTTTGAGAGCAAACGTTTTTGATTTGCAGCCAAGAATTCTACTTTCATAAGCAAAACTAACAAATAATTCACTCTCAGTTTATATATTTCTTACTTAAAAACGCGAAATTTGCTCTCAAAACATTTTGGGGGGGGGGGGGGGGGGGGTTGCGTCATAAAGACCCAAATATACCTTGATATGGATCCACAATAACCGGTGTACCGGAGGGCACTCGGCTTCACGCAGTAAAACATCTGAGGCTCTCCATCAGCTGACAGGCTGCCAGATGCTGCTCATGGTCACGCTGCCGGTGTCTCAAGGCCTGAAGGCTGCTCGTGGAAATTTACGGCCCTGTTTGAAAAATGTGGCGTTGAAAGGGAGAACAGATTAAACTTTGAGTGGTGTTGAAAGTAATTATGAGAAAACGCGGTGTAAATTTGAGGGCTCGTGAGACGTCAACGACGACTGGACAGGGGCTGCACGGTGGTGTAGTGGCTAGCACTGTCGCCTCACAGCAAGAGGGCCGCGGGTTCAATTCCCGGTCGGAGCGGTCCTTCTGTGTGGAGTTTGCATGTTCTCCCCGTGGCAGCGTGGGTTCTCTCCGGGCTCTCCGGCTTCCTCCCACAGTCCAAAGACATGCTGCAGGTTAATTGATCTCTAAATTGCCCATAGGTGTGAATGTGAGAGTGAATGGTTGTATGTCCCTACATGTGCCCTCGATGGACTGGCGGCCTGTCCAGGGTGTCCCCTGCCTTCGCCCTATGTCAGCTGGGATAGGCTCCAGCGCCCCCGCGACCCTAATGAGGATAAGCAGTATTGAAAATGGATGGATGGACGACTGGACAGAATTTAACAACTGAAACGCACCAGATATTAAATGATTTGTTGCTGTGGCTTTATCCGTAATTTAGCCATTCATGTAACAAAGCAATCTACGAGGAAAGCCAGATTCAATGTATTTAATCATACCCCGGAACCTTGAAATTATGTTTATGTACTAATTTAGTTTCCCCATTACGTTTTGATGGGAAACATAAATGCCGCCTAATTTTGAGTTAGTAACATGCTGTCGACCAGGGTTTACTAGATTTAGACAATAATATAAAGTACTTTGAGTAAAGATTGTTGTTTCGATTAAATTAATATAAAGTAAACACGGGGCTGAACGATTATGGCTAGGATGACGATCACGATTATATTGGATCGACATTGAGCTCACGATCATTTATCACATGGATGAATCATTATCTCCCAAAAGTCCATTTTTTTTGACAGACGTTGCCAAACACATAAAGGACGGTCGTACAAAAGAAACCATCATAATCGCTTTAAATAGGCACTCAGGTTGGCAGTGTTTGGTATTCATTCCCATTCGTGTTCTGTGGAGCCAAACATCACGTAGAGGATTAAAACATAAGAAAAATCATACATGGATATCAATTATGTGTTTTCTGCTAATCTCATGTAAATCTTCCGTTTATTAAATTCATCTTAATTATGTTCCTCCGCATTGCCTTTCTGGGATGTTGGATCTTTATTCTTGTCTTCTGTTGTTCATTACCTACCCTCTTTGTTGTAGACGCTCCTTAATGTTCATTCACAGCCCCATGGCACAGTATTTTCATCTTTAAATAATGCGGTCCGTGAAATCAGTTGGTCTCTGCCGTGAAAGGATTATGCGCAGGAGATATATATATAACATTTAAAAGTTTAAAGAAAGGGTAGAGGCTTGAGGATTGAGTTCTTGTAACCAACGTTGTTCTTTTTACTTAAACCGAAGCAGTGTTTCCCCTTTTTATTTATGACAAACAAGGGGACATTGTTTTTTTTTGTTGCTTTTGTCACATGATTCTTACAAAATGATGAAGAAAAAAACAGAGTATGCAATCCATGATTTAAGAATGGACGTGTGGCCAAAAACATTTACCAAATAACTCTCCGATCTGGTTTGGAAGTAAGTGGTGATGGTGGCAATTTATGATTTTTTTTTACGATTGAAAAATATATTTTTCATAGGACTTTTTCACACCCTGAGGTACAGAAAAATGTAGTTAATGATTTTGACTTTAACTTTAAGAACATGGCAAAGTTGGATCCTTCTTTACAAAGTACTTACTCCGTTTGGCAGGGATGCGCTGTGGGGAATCAACGAGGGTGTGTGTGAAAGTATAAGACCAAGAATTGGGCTCATTCGGCCTGCACACACACACACACACACACACACACACACACACACACACACACACACACACACACACACACACACACACACACACACACACACACACACACGGTGCTGTGACTGCAGCCGTACACCAACACGTCGTCCTGTGCGAACAAGCCAAGTTTGATTTAGTTTGGAGCGTCCAGCCAGCGGCAGCTTAACTGTCGTAAAGTTACAAAGCAAACCGATTCTGGCTGACATTTGGTGGCCGGATGTCATTTTGATTAAAGATCATTCCGATTTTTGGAGGCAGTCGTGATCCGGGATTTGTGCCAACGGAGAAGATCGTTGTTCTAACTGTAACTGCGGCGTTCGGAGTACAGGAGCACCACGTCGGCTGCATCGACTTTATATCGGCTTTTTTCAAACGGTAATTAAACCTGGAACAAAAAGGAACAGCTTTTACGCAGGGATTTAGAAGTTAATTTAGATAACTGTAACTTTAAATGTAACTATAAATGTAACTGTAACTTTAAATGTAACTGTAACTTTAAATGTAACTATAAATGTAACTAACTTTAAATGTAACTATAAATGTAACTGTAACTTTAAATGTAACTAACTTTAAATGTAACTGTAACTTTAAATGTAACTGTAACTTTAAATGTAACTAACTTAAAATGTAACTTTAAATGTAACTAACTTTAAATGTAACTAACTTAAAATGTAACTGTAACTTTAAATGTAACTTTAAATGTAATTGTAACTTTAAATGTAACTGTAACTTAAAATGTAACTTTAAATGTAACTTTAAATGTAACTGTAACTTTAAATGTAACTAACTTTAAATGTAACTGTAACTTTAAATGTAACTAACTTAAAATGTAACTTTAAATGTAACTAACTTTAAAGGTAACTAACTTAAAATGTAACTGTAACTTTAAATATAACTTTAAATGTAATTGTAACTTTAAATGTAACTGTAACTTAAAATGTAACTTTAAATGTAACTTTAAATATAACTAACTTCAAATGTAACTGTGACTTAAAATGTAATTGTAACTTTAAATGTAACTATAAATGTAACTGTAACTTAAAATGTAACTAACTTTAAATGTAACTAACTTTAAATGTAACTGTAACTTTAAAATTGAACTAACACACAGAGACCCCTTCCTCTCCTCCCCCCACCTCCCCTATTAAATCTTTATTATCTACACAGTTAAGTAGAGGGGGGTGGGAAGAGGGACATGCTTTAAGTTACATTTAAAGTTAGTTAAAGTTAAAGTTGAAGTTAAAGTTAAAGTTGCATTTAAAGTTAAAATTAAAGTTATATTAAAAGTTAAAAGTGTGTTTGTGTCTTTATAGAGAGATCAAAGGAGAAACAGCTTCAGAGTTGCTCGGGTTACATTTACTACAAACATATCAGCGCGTTCGGCTCAGTCTTTCCTCTATTGATAATACTATTTTGGTGATTTGATCATGTTTTTTTTACAGTGTTTTAAATGGTTTGGTAGAAAATCCAGAATTGCTTTTTCTAGTGTTATATATATATATATATATATATATATATATATATATATTTTTTTTTCTATAAACACCTCTCGGTAGTAGCCTCACCATCTAAATTTCTTGCGAAATGTTCTAGTTGGTCTTACAACTGTAATTTAAAGGTTATTTTGTGTTTTATTAAAAAATTAACTCTTGGCATAGCATTACTACATTAAATGAAGTATTTTTGTTGTGTTTATTGAAGTGTACAGTATAGTGCGTACAGTATAGAAGACAAGTAGATAGTAGATAGTGCTGCCTGAAAGCGTGTGTTTTGATTTGGTTCGGCATGCGAATTATTAACAAAGATATCAAAACAAACAGATTCAGAGAGACGCTTTAGCAGTTTTCTGTAGATTGAGAAATGAGAGTTTGACCAGATCAATATACGAGTTGAGATGAACTGTATCGGCCGCCACAGCAGAATGATGTGATGAATTGGTTTGTAATGCGGCCAGACAAGTAATTAAAAAAAGTCTTGACTTTGTGATATGAGAGTAGATCATTTTAATGGCAAGTTCTTGTAAATTAATTTTTCACTTTTTCATCGTACGAAACATCGAGCAAACTTGTTTTCCATATCAGGAGATCGTTTTTTTTCTTTACGAGCTGATAAAAAAGCATTTGGATGCACATGTTCCAAAATTCCCGATAAGGCAGCAGTGCAGAACAGACGGCTCCACAGCTGAGCTCCCTCGGTGAACCAAAAACAAACTCGGAATCCAACCAATTGCTCCCCGGGAGAGACGATGGAGCATCTGGGGCCAATATCGGGAGGGTCGGTCGGGGTCCAAACACGGGTGTCGCTGTCAGTGTTCGGGGTCCAGTGATGGTTCTCAGGTGCTTTGGTTCAGGCCGGATGGGGAGGAGGGACCAAACAGAGGGGTCAGACATGATGCGTGGGCTAAACCGGCTGAGGCCTCTGTCAGGTCCAGGTCTCCAGGTCTCCAGGTTGAGATTCAATTCATCCTAAACGTTCAAATGAAAAACGTATCATTGCTCTCCGTCTGGTCATTTATTGGCGTTAATCTCGGCTCTCGTGTTCACTAAAATTTATCGTCCGTTTTTTTATCACATCTTGGAACAGAATACGAGAAACGTACTCTCTCGCTTTTTGACCCTTTGCGAAGTTTAATATCGTTTTCTATAAATTAACCCATCGAGATGCATATTAATCTTCACATGATGCACATCTGGCTCTGGTGGCCTTTTTTAGTCAAACGCGTGAATCATCCATGAGTCCTCCCAGAACCCCGTCGCACCATCGCACACGTTAGCTCTCTCCTTACCGCTGACCTAGAAACACTGAGGAATGTTCGTGTGTGTGTGTGTGTGTGTGTGTGTGTGTGTGTGTGTGGAAGATGGTACGTCACATTTAGACTCATTATGTCTTTTGTTTGTGTGTTTCTCTTTCGGATGGGGCAGGCGGGGCATGCACCTTTTAAAGGAAAGTTTCATCAGAGTAGGTGAATATTGTCCAGACTCAATATACATTCATACTGTATATGTATATGGCAGTCTATAAACACATTCAAATGCGGCGGTAAAAGCCGTTAATTAAAAAATAATCCATTGGTTTTTGGTCTGTGGGAGGTGGAAACTTTAATTCAATTCAGTTTACCGTCATTACCACAAAAACTACAATGAACCCAGCTGGAACCTTGTAGTTTCAATGCCACAGAATGATGTGTGGTTCTCTCTCTCTCTCTCTCCCCCCCCCCCCCCCCCCCCCCCCCCCCCCTCTCATTTCCTTTGTTCACAGATTTCTGGGAGCCGGCGCAGCATTAACACCACAACGCAATTTAGACAAACATGAATGAGTTCAATCGGCCCAGAAATGGTTTAAACAAGAGAATTGTGTGCGTGTGTGTGCGACTCGGAGATAAGGTGAGACCCACCTTTTCATCTCCATTCGGGGGAACACGTTGTATCTGACACAGGCTCATTATAAGTCCGTCTTTCTGTTCCCCGGCGTACGGAGCACGGCGGGGCCCATCGCCGCTCACGGATCCGGGGAAACCAAAGCTGTGGTGAAATATGAGACGGACATTAGATTTTGATTTTCCTCTTCACTTGCTCGCTTTGCTGTATTGATTGCGTCATACCAACGTATATGTGTCGATTGCATGTGGCTACGAATCTGTATTTCATTAAAGCAAAACACGCATCAGTCAAAAACTTCTTAGAAACAAAACGCATTTCATTCAGATCACATGAATTATATATCGTCTTGCGGCTGTCTGGTGAGTCTCGGCCCGAGGCCTTGGAACCTGCTCAGGTTTATGCCTCTCACTCAGTTTTATTGCCCCCGTGAGCAAAAGACCTTCATCGAAGTGTCATTTCAGTGTCCCAAGGCCCGATTTCAAAAGTTTCCCCCCCCCCCCCCTTTTCTTTCTTAGGCCAGCTTCTTTTTCCTCTGTCCCCCAGCCAGAATGCGTTTTGTAGGTCTGTATTTTAAGGTGGGTTCACCCACTCGCTCCTAAGGCACTCGTAGAATGAATACGTGCAGGACGAATGAGGTCCTGTCGTCTCTCTAGTAGTCACAGTGTGCGGTGGTGCTATGTATGTAAATTACATTGCCTCTATTTGAATCTCATTAAGGATATTTCCTATCGTCTCAACTTACCAGGTGAATAATGGTTCTATTTTCGTTAAATATTTGCAAAATATTCACCTATCTTCCATAAACAGACAAACTCGCTACACGCCGTCTCCCCCGCTGTCTCTGAGCTGCAGCTTCAAAGGCAGACGATTAAATGAATGTAATAAACGGACAAAAATGTCCCAAAAAACAAACAAATGGCGATTTACTCAATCTCAGAGAGCTGATATGATACTCTGCACACGCCTTCTGTTTTGTTCCTGTCAAACTATCTCACTACAAAAAAAAAAAAACGTCAACACAAAAGACTTCAAAAACCAACATAGGCGTGGAAAATAAATGAATGAATAAAATAAACTGATGTCCACTGTTGTTCGACAGTGACCAGTGAAACATCGCTGGGCTGACGGTGACAGTGAATGGTGGGTCTATCTGCTGTCTGCTTTCACAGTGCAGCCACGATAACGGATGAAGAAACGGGCCAATCGTGTTCCAGCAAGCTAGAATCCATCAGGTTTGTCATCACTTCTACTCTGGATGTTAAAAAAGAGAGCTTCAGGGCAGGTTGTATAACATGTGTTGTTCATATCTGATTTGTGGCACTTGCGTGGCTTCGAAGGAACCTCTGCATTGAGGATATTTAGTCCAGATGTGAGCCTCCCAAGCTTGATGTAAATCCTGCTTCTGTTACTAAGAGTAGCACCTAACCCTACCCTCAACTATTGGATCAAAAGAGTTTGCTGGGGGGTTAGTAGACAACCTTACACTCTTGGTAAGTGTCCCTTGAGAGGATCCGTAGAGCCCCTTCACAGCCTCAAATGTCTAGTGTTGAAAAATGAGATGTTCTCCTGAGTTCACAGGAGGAAAGAAACTGGAGCTCAGATTCATACACATTTGTTCACTCAAGTTAAAAATTAAACTAAAAGTAAAGTAGGCTAATTTAAGAAAATGGATGCCAGGAGATGTGTTGCTTTCACTAAACCTCACTGGCCTCTCCAATCTCCTCTTTATTCCAATGATCTGTTGGTCCTCACATTCAGGTAACACACCCTTTTTAGTGTGATGAATTAAACAATAAAAGCAAACATTATTTTATCTCCAGCCACAGTTTATGTGAAACTGAAATTGGAATGTCGTTGGATCTGTACAACGTAGAGAATTGAGAGGTTTAATCTGGACAACAATCGGGACATTGCAAACTGTGTGGGTTGAATATAAATGAAGAGTTTTGAGGCAGAATCCCAATGGGGCGATCTCACTTTTGAATCCCTCCAGGTCCCGAAGCTAGTAACTTACATTCCTGGAGCAAAGTCTGACTTTCCACCCTGATGTTGAGGCAAACCCCTTGTGAAAGGTCTCCAGATGAAAAGGAAGTGATTGGACTTGAGCTTCAGTCCCCCAGCGGATGTCCACTCCCTCATCGCTTCCTTCAGAAGGGAGATAAGAGGGGCAGAAGAGAGCCGACTCGAGTCAAGTTTATTGAATTCACGCTTGGAGTCGTCCGCCCAGCTGACGTCTGACCGCATCATATCTCAGATGAAAGAGGAGAAGGAAGTCGTGGAGCCTCGGTTATTGATTTCTGTGGAGAATATATATATATATATATATATATATATATATATATATATATATATATATAAATACGAGCAATGCGGCCAACGGAAAGGGAAAAGATATGGAGGTATTTTAGGGGCGCGTTGGTCAGTGCTAAGGGACTCACTGAGAGGCTCAAAGTAGAGGAGAAATGGCTCCATACAGGCCCTGGAGGGAAACAGATTAAAAGTATTATTATTTTCTTCATCGTGATTGTATTATGTTTTATTATCGGGGGTTTCTAAAGGTGGATTCAACAATATATATATATGAGTTGGCAACAACGTCAAATGTATCTTCTGGCGTTGTAGAAATCCCAGCAGATGCCGAGTGATGGTGAAATTTATTGGTATTCATCAACCGCCCCATTGAACATGTGGTAATAAAAAATAAAGGAAAAGACTTCTTCCCCTTTTAAAATGGCTCCTTGTACGCAACATAGCTGATAATTGGAATAACAGGTTTAAGGTATTGTGCTTTATTTGAAAATATACACTTGATGCCGATTTAAAACTTCATAATATATATATTTGAAAGCTTTTATAAGAAATGACTTGAACATCTATGATGCTGCTGCTTCATGTTGTAAACATGAGCTCATGATATCTTGCAAGTGCACAAGTTATTAAGAGTTCATCTTAGTGTTTGGCTGCTTATTAATTAGCTTTGTGAATACCTTGTACGCAATCGATCGCCTTTCAGAATGTTGTATTGTGGTATTTCTGCTTTTCCTAAACTAAAGTATCAGAGTACAGCACCTCTGAACTCCAATGCCATTTCATGTTACTTTCTTTATATACTATTTTATTCTTATCTTGTTCAGCCATTTTCAAAATAAAAGCATGCTACAACCCAGAAATGGCTCCGTTCCAGCACGGTCTGTACTTCACAGATTTATCCGCAGCTGTTCCAACGAAGGCAATTTATGTATTAGTGGTAACATGATTAATTAGAAGTTGCATCAAGTAAACAAAGAGGGAATCCAGATTGAAAGCTTACCCCCATCGCCTCATTAACGAGGACCTTCTCTTCATTTTGTGTGTGTCTGTTTTGGAGTTTCTGCAAGCATGCAATGTTATGTGTGTGTGTGTGTGTGCATGTGTGTGTGTCATTGCATACTTATGTCTGTGCGTGCGCTGATAAGCACGTCTGGAGAGGCTCTATTAATGAGTTGCTGGTTCGTTGAGAGATCTGCGGCTCAGATGCAGTGAGACCGCCTGATTGCACAGCTTTGGAAAGCAACTCATCCTTAAAGCTCGGGTTGGAGAGCAACACATGATATCAGAGACAGTGGACTACAAAGGGAGAGAGCAGTAATTGCTCAGAGGGGGAGAAAAATGGCCTCTTATTTTTTTCAGTCTAGTCAAACAACTCAAAAGGAAACATATGTTCCCTCAGAGAGTCTTTATTTTGTATCCTCATGAGATCAAATGTCATTTCATCCTCTCACAATGCGGTGTCTTTGTAAAGAAAAAGAGGCCAAAAAAAAGTACCTGTCGAAGTCCTGAGAGGTTTCCCCTCTACGAGGAAGCTGCAGAGCAACTTGATTCTTCTATAAATCAAAAGGATAAATCTCCCTGGATTTGTAGTGTATGAATTATGTCTACAAGATGCCGTAGTTGCTACAGACTCCCCTTGAATCGCCACGCTCGATAACCATTCAAGGCAATTTAGACTTTCCTCCATCTATTCCATGACGATATGCGAATATATAAAGTATGAGCTAGAGTTTATAGGCAGGTTTTATTCTTTTTATAACGTTACACAAAGGATCTCTTCAAAATCCGTCATGCCGTTGCATCAGAATCCCACTTTTCTTGACTTTTAAACGGGTCAAGAGAAAGTCAATTACTTTATCTTTGTCTATTATTCCCTGCAATTACCTGTCAATAGTAGAACAAACATACAGCCATTAATTTACCCCCCCGTTCGGCACAACCATATTACATAAAACAAATGGTCCGCTCCGCTCTGGTTCTGGCGCGGCTTCAGGTGCATGCTGGGATGAAAAAGGAGCTCAGCGGGGGAAATCAAGCAGAACCCGGGGCATTAAGAAATTATGAAAGTAACACATATCGTATGCTAATGCTCATGGAAAGGCTCAGCTCACAGTTTACCACAGTCAGAAGTTGCAGTTTTTCTCTCATCCAACACACACACACACACAGACAGACACACGCACACACACACACACACACACACACACACACACACACACAAGGTCCCATTCTTTTAAAGAACCCATTGTTCTGAGATGTGATGGTATATCATCTTCAATATAGTTTTTAAAAATGTCATTAAATCCCATTTTTGGCAGACGATGTCACTATCCTATTCCCAGAAAATGTAAATAATGTCAAATTCAGTTCCCTTTATTTGTGACAAAGGCTTAAATACACCATCCCCTCTTTTTTTAAAATTAATCTTCCATTTCTCCCTCTTCCGCCAGAGCTTTGGTCAAGCGTATAGCTCGCAGTGTTGGTCACATATGCGTAAAAAAAGACGTGCGGCCTGATCGGGAATCGATCAGCCCGGCCGTTTCTCGAAAAAATGCGAAAAACCTCAAATAAATCGCAACGCCTAACTTTAAATGTAACTAACTTTAAATGTAACTAAATAAATCTGACATATACTGGAGACGCTCCGAACCCAGAGAGCTTTGTTTGGACTGAGGCTACTATCCAACACAGAGCAAAAGAACATACTGTGCTTTGTGCTTTCATGAAAAGAAATTCAATTATCACTTTAAATGTAACTTTAAATGTAACTTTAAATGTAACTTAAAATGCAACTGTAATTTAAAATGTAACTGTAACTTTAAATGTAACTGTAACTTAAAATGTAACTAACTTTAAATGTAACTGTAACTTAAAATGTAACTTAATATGTAACTGTAACTTAAAATGTAACTGTAACTTAAAATGTAACTTAAAATGTAACTGTAACTTTAAATGTAACTAACTTTTAATGTAACTTAAAATGCAACTGTAACTTAAAATATAACTGTAACTTTAAATGTAACTGTAACTTAAAATGTAACTAACTTTAAATGTAACTTAATATGTAACTGTAACTTTAAATGTAACTAACTTTAAATGTAACTAACTTTAAATGTAACTTTAAATGTAACTAACTTTAAATGTAACTAACTTTAAATGTAACTGTAACTTAAACTTTATCATCTACACAGTCCAGTGCAGGGGGGTGGGAATGCTTGAAGTTACATTTAAAGTTAGTTAAAGTTGAAGTTAAAGTTAAAGTTACATTTAAAGTTAAAATTAAAGTTATATTAAAAGTTAAAGTTACATTTAAAGTTACAGTTACATTTAAAGTTAAAGTTACATTTAAAGTTACAGTTACATTTAATGTTACAGTTACATTTTAAGTTAGTTAAAGTTAAAGTTGAAGTTACAAGTTAGAGTTACAAGATGAAGTTATGACTTAAAGTTACAAGTTAAAGTTACAAGTTAGAGTTACAAGTTAGAGCCACGTGAATGCGCGCAAATGGCAACGTGCACGTGTGCGCGCATGTGTGTTTGTGTCTTTATAGAGCGATCAGAGGAGAAACGGCTTCAGAGTTGCTCGGGTTACATTTACTCCACAAAGATAACAAACATATCAGCACGTTCGGCTCAGTCTTTCCTCTCTATTGATAATACTTTTTTGGTGATTTGATCATGTTTTTTTTTACAGGGTTTTAAATGGTTTGGTAGAAAATCCAGAATTGCATTTTCTAGTGTTATACATATAGATATACATATATGTATATAATATATATGTATATAAACACCTCACGGTAGTAGCCACACCATCTAAATTTCTTGCGAAATGTTCTAGTTCTTACTTTACATTACATTACATTACATGTCATTTAGCACTTACATTAAGTGCATTAAACCATGAGTCCAAACTCAGAACAACAAGAATCAAGCAAGTACAATTTCTTCAATAACGTTAAACTACAGAGTACTATCCGTAAGAGCCATTTAAGTGCTACTAAAGTGCTAAATAACAAAGTGCTATTGGTAAGGGACATTTAAGTGCTACTAGAGTGCTACTACGGCTCTACCTTCCCTATTCAAGGTATAGTCGAAAAAGATGTGTTTTTAGTTTGCGACGGAAGATGTAGAGACTTTCTGCTGTCCTGATGTCAATGGGGAGCTCGGTCCACCAATGAGGAGCCAGCACAGCAAACAGTCGTGATTTTATTGAGTGTTTAGCTCGAAGTGAAGGAGCTACAAGCCGATTGGCAGAAGCCGAGCGAAGTGAACGGGCTGGGGTGTACGGTTAGACCATGTCCTGGATGTAGACCGGACCCGATCTGTTCGCAGCACGGTACAAGTACCAATGTTTTGAAGCGGATGCGGGCGGCCACCGGTAACCAGTGAAGGTCGCGGAGGAGCGGAGTAGTGTGGGTAAATTTCGGTCGGTTGAAGACCAGTCGAGCAGCTGCATTCTGGATGAGCTGTAGAGGTCGAATGGCATTAGCAGGTAGACCTGCCAGGAGGGAGTTGCAATAGTCCAGCCGTGAGATGACCAGAGCCTGGACCAGAACCTGGACCAGAACCTGTGCCACCTTCTGAGTGAGAAGAGGTCGTATACTCCTGATGTTGTACAGCATGTACCTACAGGAGCGTGTTGTTGCGGTAATGTTGGCAGTCAGGGAGAGTTGACTGTCGAGCGTCACACCGAGGTTCCTGGCAGTCAGAGTCTGAGCCAACACTGAGTTGTTGAAGTTAATAGTCAGGTCGTGGGTGGGAGAGCCTTTTCCTGGAAGTTTAGATATGTATCCATCCTCATCCCTCCGCTCCTGGAAACTATTCAAGAGCAATTCTATTGTTTGAAAATCACAGGGCATCAATGAGGAGAAAAATAAATGTCTTCCGCACTTTTTCCTCTGTGCTTTTTCCTGAATGAATTGGTAATTTATTGTGATTTAGCTGCAAAGGTTCACAGGTTTGGAAAACCATCTCAGCATTTGTCTGGTTGCAAAGAACTGGATTCACGGTCCAAAGTGATACATAGTGAACATTAAGCCGGGTTGATAGGGGAGTGTTATACCTTTTCATTACATTCAACAGTGTGGGCAAAATAGACGTTATTAATCCAGGCAGCTGCATAACACACACACACACACACACATACACACGCATGCCCATACTGTCGCAGCGAGACAATATCACATCTTTTTACAGGGCGTAAATGCCTGTGTTGGTGGACAAGTTGCCATGTTGGTTTAAAACCCTATTTTCAAACAGTAAAAGAGAGAGCGAGAGAGGAGGAACACACACCAGTGTTGGAGCGAGATGCTGAACGTGGTGAAAATGCAAGCGCAGATGAGAGTAGTCGCACACTCGTTGCAACGATGCGTGAAACGCTTTATTAAATGGTTTACCGATACCCTATAGGGTATTGATTGCGTCATCGTGGGGGTTGAGAACCGAAGGCTGTGCAGGCCAGCTGGCAGCAGCTCAGAAGCTCTCGGGGCTCGTTGATGGTCGCTGCTTAGCGGTTGGCAGAGCGGTAATGTATAGCTAAGAGCACAGCAACTTAATCAGACACTTAATATTAAGCCTAATATATAATTAATTCCCACGCACGCCTTAAAGTAATCACAGTGACGAGCTCAGACCTGCTTGTAGCAGAGCTAACGGCTAACGGAGGGAGCTTCCATTCGGGTGTGCCCAAGCTCCAAAACAGTAAAATATGTTTAAAAATGTAGTTTAAGAAGCTGTTATCACATAAATATAATTTAGATATCAACGAGGGAATCGCGACCTGTTTAACTTCCTAACACTAACTCTGAAGCAGCTCATAACACACAATTACAACTTCTAATACCCTCGAAGAAAAAAAAAAAAAGTTGAATCAAAGCAAGTTTTAAATCAGAATTCCAGGGTTGGTCTCCTTTTGATGTTATGTATATATCTGACACTATCAAGATACTCATTTAAAGTCACAACTCATTTATGTCTCCTGCCTCTGCTGATCTTCAAGGCTGTGAGAATAGTGGTGCCGTGTTTACCATCCATCCCTTAAATGCAGCGTCCCTTAAAAGAGCATCATGTCTTTTGATGTGTGTTGATTGACACCTGTAGCACATCCCCAGATACGTTTTACAGGCGGAAGATGTACAGTACAGTAGCTGTAATATGACCCTCTCGGGGAGCCCATTTTATGATGTTATATTTGCCCTTTCAAGTCCATGCTGCCGATGCGCACGCCTACATGTAACACTGTGGGTGTGTTTTCTGCCCTTTTTAGATGGCTGATTATTCTCTGCGTCTAATTCCAGTGTTTGGAGAGACGAGACAATGTTCAGTCTCAAAGTTACCTTGAGAATATCTTTCACTTCTATTTTTTTTCCCCTCCGGTTGAGCAAAGCGGGTAACCGGGGCCTCAGATCCTCTCGTTCACTGGGTCATTATTTTGTCTTTTTTTTCCTTTGTTAGTTAGTTGAGGTTTTCAAACGCAACATTTAAAGTTTATTTATATAATTTCGCACGCCGTCTGCCATTTTCTGAGCTCCCTCTTGGATGTATGCTCACAATCTGGCAGCGGGTTGTTTTTTACGTTTTTTTTATAGGAACTTTAATTGCTTTGATCGCTCAATTTGTGTCAGCGAACGGAAGACCAACGTACCCACGGAAAAGGATTCTCGTACGACAACAAGTCGCCCGTATTGCACTGCATTTGGTTTAAAAATATATATATATTTCCACACGCACAGGTGGCAGAGTTTAACAGGGATTTAAACATCTTTTTAATTACACAGATATCATTCCCCTGCTGTCAGTTCCCTTTTGTGATGGTGCCAGATGGGGCTGCTTGAAAATCTTTTTATTATTTTTTATTGCAGTTGCAAATTAAACCTCCTATTTGTTTTTTCTAAAATACAATAAAAGCAAATCACATCTCAAGGGCACAGAGGGGACTATGATTATGTATCACATAGTAACATTGGCAGTGGAAAATAAGTCAATGTTATTGTTAATATATTGTATATGTGCCCTTAATTCCCTTAATTCAGATTAAAACTCCCAGTTGTGGTGTATCATTAGTTGTAACGGTAAAAAGCTCCTTGTCAATGACATAATAATGAAAAAAATATCGTACCTTTAAAACAGGGGCTCTTTTTGCCCATAATTGGAGACGTGAGAGTTTTCCTTCATCCAGTGTTTAATAATAACTCCTAAACAGAGGACATTGAGGATTAAGAAAAACGTTGTCTGCGCAAAAGTGACTGTGTAAAAAAATTAATGCATGAATTAATAAATCACCCGATACTGAAGAAATCAACTCCTGGGAAAGACAAGTTGCTCAAAAGTTTTGACGATGGCAAGAATCCCGCGTCTCAATGACTCCAACTCCCCCCAAGAGAAATCTAACTGAATGACCTTTGACCTCTGACTCCCTAAAGAGTAACGTCTGAATGACACATTCGGTCTGATTGTGTTGCACCATTCAAACAAAGCAGCAGCCGGGCCCGCTCTGAAAATAAATAGGCATTCACTACAGGCATCACCGTATATATATATATATATATATATATATATATATATATATATATATATATATATATATATATATATATATTGTGTGCAGTTCAGCAGTGGTTCAGCTCGCTCCTCTTAGCCGGGTAGCTGACTCATCGGTTGCTTGGGTTATTTTATAAGCTCTTTTAATGAGGGAAGACAGTTGCGTCACAATAATGTTCACACAAAGGGTTTTGTAAAAAAAAAAAATAGCAGGCTATCCTAAAATCTGATTGTAGAGAAAAATAGACAAATTCAACTTTCTCCTTCAGTTTTTGCGCCTCAGAGCGAATCATTTTGACAAGGACACTAACTACTTTCATTCAATCATTAATCATTTCTAGATGAAGACACATTCTCCTCTAATATGATCACAGCGAGTGCAAACACGTAAAAAATAAAAATCCTTGTTTGCATATTTAAACACCTCACATCACATTTTAGAAACATATCTGTCTTGTAAGTAATCAACATAGTGATATATTATATTTACAGTATTAACCCTATTCACCTATAGCAACATTATTATTTAAGACCAGTACCATGGATGCTATGTGAGTTGAACTCATCACAAAAAGACTATTTCTTTCTACTCCTCGGTACATGTATCATTGTATTCCGGTTGTAATTTGAATATTTTCTTTATTTAGGTATTAAGAGAGGCAGACTCCATCTCAAGGTGCAGCTCGTGGTGCACGGGCACAGCTCACATGAACTTGGACTCGCCCGTAACCTTTTAGCTGGAGCTCAGTGCCGCCTCGAGCATCTTCTCCTCTTCACTATTCCAAAGCTCGTTCAAGGTTAGCCATGCTGTCCCGTGAATGTGAATTAACAGAAACATCTGCTATTTGGGGGCCACTTTGATCCCGGGTTCCTCCATCGAGTACAATGAATGCATTTTGTATTTGAATTTTTGGCATTCATCCCACTGTGTAAATCCACTGGGAATGGCACTTTGTAAAACTGAGAGTTTCAGGGCCGTGCAAAATGCAAAATATGATCCTGCAATTTGCCTGAAAGGTTCTTTTCTACAAAACTCAAAAGCATTTCTATCGGCTCCACCCGGCTCTCAACATGGCGACGGCTGATCTGTTGCTAGCAGCTAACTGTGCTAATAGTACGAAAAGTGCTATTAGCACAGTGGAATAGGAGATGTAGCTCGGGTGCTTTATAGAATTAAAAAACACATTTAAACAAAGGTAGATAAACAATCAAATTAGAAAATAAAAGGTTACTTAAATATGGTGTATGTGTATATATTTCTCTCTCAATATATATATATATGTGTGTGTGTGTGTATAAATATATATATGTATGTTTATATGTATGTATATATATATATATATGTGTATGTATATATATATAAATAAACAAAGGTAAATAGACAATCAAATGAGAAAATAAAAGGTGTGTGTGTATATATTTCTGTATGTGTGTGTATATATATATATGTATATATATATATATATATATATATATATATGTATATGTATGTATGTATATATATGTATATATATATGTGTGTGTGTGTGTGTGTATATATAAATATGTATGTATATATATGTATATATGTACAGTATATGTGTGTTTATATATACGGATATATACATATATATATATATGTCTTGGATTACAACACACACACAAGAGGAAGAGCAACTTTTTTCTCTGCTCAGGTAGACATCAAGCTACTCCGCTATATGTCGTTATTTCAGTTTTACGGCTATATTAATGCTCTAAATCTCGTACAACACGGGTTCCCGGAGAACCGTTAAAGTCCTCGTTCGCTTCACATTCTCGTCCAGCCATATGAGGCTGGCCTTGAAAAAAAAACAGCCTGTACGGACATCGGCCAACAGGGAGTTTTAACTCTACAGACTGAAGGCCCGTTGGCCGGCCGTGTGACACATCCCCCGCTGCATCGTGAATCCCAATCACTGTACGCAGTAAATCCAGCAGCAGCTGCAGACGGAACCCTTCACGCATTGTGACCCGAGATTTGACTGCATTTCTCTCCAAGAAACGACATTGTTGGCTGCGGTGTCCATATGTCGTCTCAGGAGTGCCGGCGTGTTGCCCGAGGGCACATTACCAAGGAAAGAATCCGGCTGCCGACGACCTCTACAAATAAATGTTCGTATAAACGACCCTCACTGGGAACGGCGTTCAAAACCAAACTCATGTAGAGCTTCGACTCTCTGCTGCCTTGAGTGGGGTTTTTTTGTGGAAATGATCTAAATGGATCTGGAGCGCAACCTTTTTTCCTTCAAGGGCACAGACGAGACCACGAGTATGAATTATTTACACGCAGACGGGCAAGATTAGGATACACATGTAAATACCGAGGCCTCCGGGATTGAGGAACTGTACGAGGAACCTGGAGTGAGCTCAGAGCAGTTTGTTGGGATTATTACAAGATGAACTATAGACTCGATTAATCATAGTCACCCGTGAGGGGAGAATCAGGCTCCTGCAGCAGCGGCAGGTAATTATGGGATAAATCATAAGAGGAACATAAGATCAATACAGAAAGGGCATATGGGTGTTTTTGTAAACGTACACAATAGGCACTTTTGTATCAGCGGAACAGAAAAGAGAGGAAATGAGAAACGTCAGCATTATGAAACTGCGCTTCACGGAGGAGGAACTACAGGCGCTAAAGAGGTTTAAAGTGTTGCACTATGAGCTAAAATGCTGACATATTACAGTAAAAAAAAAACATTCATTTGTATTTAGTACATTCGTGCAACAAGACAAAGTCACGAGAGGAAATTGAATTAACTTTTTATTTACTTCTATTAACTTGTTATTGACCGATGGTTGACTTTCTATTTATTATTAGTATTGTTACACACACACACACACACACTAAGCTCAGCTTTTACGATCAATTCATTTATCAATCAATTTATCGAGTTCCCGGATCCCAAGTTTTCAAAAAGTCTTGTTTAGTCCAAAACCCAATGATATTCAATTTGAAAATAATGTTCTCTTCTCTAGTCTTTCATCAGTGGTCCAAAGGCTCAATCATATTTATTTAAATGGAAATCTTTGAGATTATTACTTTTTTGAAAAGCTGACACCTGGACAAAATACTCATATTTTCCTTTTGAATGATTCCTGACTGTGAAGTCGCGAAACTCAAATTAGTCCAAGCTACTCTCTCTCTCTCTCTCTCTTTGGTGTACACCTGTGATCAATTTGCATTTGCAGCATTTGTATCTCTGAATTATGTTCCAATGAAAGCAGTTTGTCAACTTTTCTGTCGACCAATAATCATCCGAGCTTAAACTGCCCGACGTGGTTGACGTCTCTTCGCTGTCATTGTTTTTTTCTCCATGGAGAGTCGACAGCAAATATGTTTTTTAGAATTTTCCCAGACTGAGAGCAATACTACAGCATTCATCCAGGGTGTCCAAAAATATAGTAGTAAAAACTGCAATGCGGTACGTGCCTCATGCTGGGTTGACATGTGTGTATTGGATGGAGTAAGTCATGCAAAAGTGACTTCATTAGCCCAAGAAAGTCTAGTTTTATGATGATGGTTTGGTTAATAGCTCCAGGACTTAAGATGAAAAGAGTTCGTCATTATCTCCAATTAAACATGTTGCTGAGCCTGTTTTGGCCCCGAGTCTATTGGAAAAGACATGTGGGTTTATAATGGAGATAACCTGGATAAACGAAGCTCAAACGAAGTTGATAATAAATGCATGAATGTGTTGTCGTTAACCTTCGGGTTCACGCTGTTACCAACGCCCCTCGCTAATCACCATCGACTACACAGCTCTCCTCCAAACTCAAGAAGCACAAAATAGTGCACGTGATAAAATAAGTTGGTGCCCAGAGGATAAGCTTAATATATATATATATATATATATATATACATATATATATATATATATATATTGTATATACTGAGGGATTAATAAGAGGATGGGCTGCAGTGAGTTTTGTGGCGACTCCCGGTGAATTATTGATTGTATGGTCTGGACTGGAAATGACAGGACAATGGTGCAACCGAGTGGTGTTCTTTCCTAAGACCTAATAAACAGGTGCTGTGTGGGCTTTTCAAAACTATTCAAATAAATTAGAAGTGAGGGTTGTAACCCCATGAGGCTGTGGAGAGAAAGCCAATCGTCACCGTTGGATGCCATGCAGGTCAAGAAGAGTGCAAGCTGCTGCTGGTTGAGGAGCACTCTGTCGTGTCCCCACAGGACGACATACAGCAGGACTCTCAGGCTCATTCAGGGACGGTCGGGAAAGGCTAACCTTGTGCAGTCTGTACCTGCAGGAGAAAAGATAGACCATCACAGACCGCAAGCAGGGCTCCAGTCTTGTCGTCTTGAATTTGTATGAGTATTGACAGTTTTCACTTCCTCAGGGACATTTTTTAAATATTTTTTTTTAAATCACTGGACATCATTTATAAAGGACTCGTCTTGTGTTTGCACGTCTGGTGCCACTGTGTACAGGAACGTCACCCATTTGGTTTGCGGACTACTGTTGTGATGCCTTGACTTTGTTATTGCTGCTGTCCCCCATCTTAGTTTTTGGACGTCGCCATCTTGTTGTTGTTTTTTTTTTACAACTGAACGCTGAATACATTTGAGGGTGATCAAAATCTTATTTACATTTAGGGATTTGAAAAAAAAACTCTACGAAACGGTTCAAGTTTCGAAGACAAAAACCCACAAATCCCAGACCGGACAACGCCACGGTAGCTACCAATAACCACAGGACCGTAATTTACTAAATAAACATAATATTGTATTGAAACTAGCGACCGAGACCACAAACTAACATGTATAATGTTTACTGAGGTAATAAATCAAGTTAGAAGTGGCGTCATTTTCCCACCGACTTCTCTACAATCAGACTTATTTTTCTATTTCCCCCTCCACACTCGTCATGCTGATGTCGGGGCCCCACGAGCGCCTCGCATGCATGTGCGATCTGCCGCTGAACAGATGGCCGCGCTCCGCCAAAGGCAAGACGTAATATAGATTTATTCCACGAAGATCTGACACCTTTCCAGGGTGACGTGTTGCGCAAGTGGAAAAAAGGTCAGTGCCAGAGTTCAGGAGCGTTTTGTGGAGCGTGTTCAGAACCCCGAGTTACTGAACGTTCATCAGCAGACGATAGAGAGAGGCTTTTTTCTTCTTCTTCTTCTTCTGTATGAAAATAAAGGAGAAAAATAAAGGAGAGCTCTTAGGGAAATCACACTTAAAGATGTAATATCATACATTTGATCACGCGTGAACATTGAAAGAAAAGACATAAACGTTCTACATTCACTGACTTCGCCCGGTTTTGCAAAAGGTCGTGTTTTAGACCAAATATCTCACATTGCAGCAACCATTCAGTCACATTTAAAAGAAAAAGGTTATAATGTTTCATAATGAACACGAGTAAAAATCGACTATATTCATGTAAAAAAATGAAATGATTTAAACTCAGTTTGCCTTTGTGTTGTCGCAGCATCCGGACATGTTATCTCATTAATGTTATCCTATTAATACCGTCACATCTGTGTTCTGTGAAACTTATTTTTATTGACACTTAATATCCAATTGGTTTACACTTTTGAATGATCTCTTCTGGTTTGTTATGCCAGACTGGGACAAGACTGGTTGCTTTTTTTTCTACCCATTTAAACGTCCCCAACAATATGCAACGACGCAACCACAAGTCTGTTGTTGGCTTTGAGTGCATCTGAGACACTGAGCTGAGAAGAGGCTTTTTTTTACATTTACTGCAATATCTTTGGACGTGATCTTTTTTTTATTTTTAATAGCTGAACGCCCGACGATTTCGAACAAGTAACGGCGCGAAAAAAATACGACATCACTTTATACAAAAAGTCCCCAAAATGACCTGCAGATGAACTACAAAACTGATACGACCAAAACTAAAACATTTGGAAGAGACACTGACGCAGACGCTGGCGACCAGACTCTTGTGTGACTGGCAGAAAATAATGCGACTTGTTAGAAGTCGCGGTGAAATTACCCGGCGCGTGAACGCAGTCTCATGGGGTGAGGGTATCTGCGTGGGTTGGAACAACGGAAAGCTTCTACAACAACCCGAGTGGGCGGTGAGTCGGATCCACAGCTTGGCGTCCTTTAGCCGACGACGGGAACCTAAAAAAGAAACAAATTACAAGTGTGAAATATGCAGTTTGAGTATTATGTCTTAATATGTGAGTTTTTACTTTTTCCAAAAACAAACCGAACGACTTTTTACATGATTTACAAGAGCGTTTTCATAATCTGCTATGATTCGTGTCTGATTCAAGCGGCTAATGCTACTTTGTTGGGTTTGGAGAAATGTAGCAGATGAAAGGCGTGGCTTTTTTTGGATGAACTTTGGATGTTTTTTTTGGGGGGGATTAACAGAGTACAGGTATAGCGAATTAGCTGCAAGGAACCCTCCAATGATGCAGGTGCATTTTAAAATGTAAGAAAATACTACGATACCATACCATTTACATATAAAGTGTTTTTCTCAGTCTGTCTTCACATCATATTGGAATAAAGTTACCGTGAATAAAACATGTTCAACATATTCACATAGTTACATTTTGACAAGTCAAAACTTACAGCTGACTTTGTCCTGTACGAAAGCAAAGAAAAATATGAATGCATATTCAAAATCAACCTGGATCGCAGAGTTAAATAACAATCTACATATCTAAATCCATTCACTACACGTATTTAGATTTGAAATGTGTTTTGCAACCATTTTATTCCGGTTATTGTCGTTTTTACGAAGCGCGGGTAAAGTGATCCATCACAGGGGAACATCACGCCCCCCAACTTCCTCTTACGTGAAAACTCTGCAGATGAGATCGGGAAGAGATCGAAACACAAACAGGAAGTCCACACGTGACGAGCCTCGAAGGAACAAACATGGACGCCGCGATGAATACCAGGCGGATCTGTCCGCTTTCTCTCTCTCTCTCTCTCTCTCTTTTTGTTTCGCCGGCTACCATTTTCCGAAATGAAATTATTATTATTTTTTGTCAAACTTGGAAGCCCATCATGTGGAGACGCTGCTCTCATTAAGGATGACTGATGACGGCGTCCCCGTCCTACTTTCAGACTGACTCACTGAGTCCGCTGCTGCCGTCAGACTTTAAACTGTCATGTTGCAGCGGCGAGGCCAGAAACGCGGCGATGTGATTGGCTGTGAGGTGCTCGTGGATTCAACCAGATAAGAATGAATGATTACTGAAAGACCGTCCCCACCAGCAAACAACAGCGTCGGCCATTCGTCATCGATATTCTATGCAACATTTTTTTTAATATGGACACATTTCCAACTACTCCATCTCCAGAGTGAAAAACACAAAATCATATAAGCAGCCACTTATTTTAGAAGGTAACAAAAAATGTGGCGGCTTGATTGATGACACATTAACACATTACACATACATGACTAGATGTATCCATATCTAAATTAAGATCATGTCTTGAAACCCGTAAGATGGAGAGCGCAACATCCGTTTGTCTGAATGAGTCAGACCGAATTTGATCTCATCCGATCTTCCAAAATATGTTGAAATAAACAACAAATAGCAGCCTGTAATGTGTAACTAAAATATTCTTTTTTTTTTTTTACCAACCACAAGAGTGAATAATAACCAATGGTTCTTCCTGAGCATGTGATTTAAATGAGCTAAATGAAGCCAGGAGGAAAATGGAGAGAGCTTTCTGTGTCTTCCGCCCTTTGAGTGCTGAAGTCGATTTAGTGCAGTTCGCGGCAGGTTCTGGACCGACCTTTAGGAGAGGTGTCGGGATGATTACCTCAGACGGACGGAGCTTAGGAAGGAAGGAAGGAAGGAAAAGGAACCGAGGGTGTCGCGTGCGTTTCCTCGGTGGCATCGCTCGGAGGTCGTTGTCATGAAATGGATAATCAAATGAATAAATTAAAAGTGTTCTACATTTTAAGACATTTCAGACTCGCAAACGCTTTTAAATCCACCGAAAACATCAGATGTTAACCGGGAGACCTCCTGGGATCCTTTTAGGGGTCCTCTGTGTTCCTGATCCTGTGGTCAGGGGGGGGGGGGTCGTATATGTTTCCATAAAACATATACGAGGCGTGGCCTCTCACTTCATTTGTCAGGGCGACATCTTGGAGTGCATTATCTAAGTGGCGAGAAAATACCATCATCATCATCATCATCACCACCAGGTTTGGACTCCACAGGGGGGGGGGGATCTATCTCACCAAACACTCTGAGACTTTATCATTTCATATCATCGGTTAACAATAAACGTGATCCTTTCTTCCTCTGGCTGGTCTCTCCTGATTGGACTGTAATGTTGCACTCAGACACCCGTCTGTTCTATTTTTGACAAAATAGCTGTGGTATTAAACTGCACTCTCCATTACCACGGTAACCGAGGTTTTCAGTATTACACATGAAAAACAGACTCTGTAAGGTCACCTCTTACGGTCCAAGTAAACAAGAACCGAGTAAATATGAATACAGCGCAATCAACGGTTTGAAAGATGGATTCAAAACACACACACACACACACACACACACACACACTGATAAACCAATTCAATGTCCCGCCCTTACAGATTTGAAAGATTGAGTCATGACACACACACACTGATACTTTATCAATAAGCCAATTTAGTGTGGCCTGGTTGTATGTCGGCTCTCACGGATTGTAAATATGTTAATAATTGTTCTATACACACACATTCAGACAATTCATCAATAAACCATCTTAATGTTGCTTGTTTGTCTGTAGTCACAGATTTGACAGGCGATACTCTCTCACATTCACACACACACACACACACACATTCACACACGCCAGCCCATTCAGTGCAGCCAAAAGAAGAAGAGACGGAACCATCTGGACCTGGATTCACTGCCTCCCCACATTCAGCCTCTCAACGCCGACTCCACCATCTGAGAGTATAAATAATTCATAACTGAAAAGGGTTGCTACTTGAATGGAGGAGGTCTCCCTTCTTGAATAGAAGAGAACAACAAAGGGTGCACAGTGAAGGGGGCTTTTATTGGAATAACTGTGAGAAAGAAAATGTTCTTTGAGAGAAAGATGGAACTCTCTCCAGCTGTATCTTTTAGGGTGACGCATCTCCCCATCAGCATCTCCAGATAGAGAACAGGTCGGCGAGGCCGATGAAATCGTCTCTAATTGCTGCTGAGAAATCTTCTGCTGCCTTCTTTCCCCAGGATTGTTGAGGACTAGTCAGCCCTCTGTATCCCAGAACCAAGTGTACGGCTGGAAATTATGAAACGATTGTTGGTCACTGCTCCCATTAAAATCTGCATCAGGACCTTCAGATCAGACCACGTGACGTGTGTCGTCTTTCACTGTGCCAAAAATGCATTATATATATATATAAATATATATATTACTGGGGGTTAACGTCCCCGTGTGAAGATGAAAGGTATTTGAAGGTCGTTGAGGTTTTGGGGCAATTTGGTCCAGATGGGGAGCTTTGGCTGTTTGTCGGCATCTTTTAACACACCCTGATGAGTGTGTTGAGGCATCTGTGTGTGTGTGTGTGTGTGTGTGTGTGCGCGCGCGTGTCTGTGTGTGCGCACCCTTGTGTGTGTGTGCGTGTGTGCGTGTGTTTGTGTGCGCGTGTGTGTGTGCTTGTGTGCGTGCACATGTGTGTGTGCATGTGTGTCTGCCCTTGTATGTGTGTGTGTGCGTGTGCTTGTGTGCGTGCACGTGTGTGTGTGCATGTGTGTGCGTGTGTGCGTGTGTGCTTGTCTTAGCAAGTGTGTGTGTGTGTGTGCATGTGTGTGCGTGCGCCCTTGTATGTGTGTGTGTGCAGTATGTGTGTGTGTGTTTGTGTGCGCGTGCGCTTGTGTATGTGTGCAGTGTGTGTCTGTGTGTGTGTGTGTGTGTGATAAAGATGATCTTAGATTAGAGTAGATTCAAATTAAATCTAAATTGCTTCTGCATTTCTTTAACATTGTGTGTGGAGCTCCGCCTCCGAGCCCCGGTGTGATGTCTTTGTGACCGACCTGTTGAGCTATAAATACATCTGCTTTGACGCAGGCGGATCGAATCGGGGCCTGTGATGCAAAAACCAGCTATGCCTGGAATCTACAGATTTCCACAAGCAAAGCTGCGAGTGGCATCCCTGAGAAAAACCAAGGAAAACGTGTGGTCCTCGATATGACTACTGGACTGCAGGGTCACAATATCACTTGTGCCAATTTCTTTACCAGCTATGACCTTGGACAAGAACTTATCAGGAGGAAACTTACCATGGTGGGCACAGTGAAGAAAAATAAACCTGAGCTGCCCGCTGAAATCTTGCAGGTGAAGGACAGGGCTCCACTTTCTGCAAAGTTTGCTTTTACAGACACCACCACTGTTGTCTCATATTGTTCCAAAAAAAAAAACCGGAACGTGATACTTATGTCTACTCTTCACAAAGATGCAGCTGTGTCATCAGGAAGTGACAAAAAGCCCCACAATCATCCTCGACTATAACAAAAAACAAAGGAGGAGTGGACACCCTGGACAAGCTGACTGCCACCTACACTTGCCAGCGAATGACCAGGAGATGGCCAATGGTTGTGTTTTACAACATCCTCGATTGTGTCTGCATGTAATGCATTTGTGTTGTGGACCCACATCCACCGAGGGTGGAACTCAACCAAAAATAGCAAGCGGAGAATGTTTCTTGAGGAGCTTGGAAATTCCACACAAGCCACACATTGAGCGAAGGGAACGGGTGCCCCGAGGCCCAGATGCTGCAGCCTTGGTCAGACAACTACAGAGCTCACTTAGCACTCCGTCCACACCATCAGCAACACAAAGAGCATCCTCCTCAGCCAGCCCTCCCTCAACACCAACCAGAACAGCCACAACCCCACTCAGGCCACCTGATTCTAAGAGAAAGAGGTGTAAGGTCTGCCCAAGCAGTAAGGACAGAAAGACAAACGTGTTGTGCTTCAACTGCAAGAAATATCTCTGCAAAGAACACACTAAAAGTGTCACTTTTTGCCACACATGCATCCAAACACACACATAACACAGAGACTTTTACTCTGATTTAGTTTTTTATTAGTTTTGGAACTAGTAATTGATTTCTATTGGTTTGATTTGCTTGATTGGTTGTTGTTTGTTTGACCTTGCAAATCTATATTTTGTGTTATGCCTTTTTCTTGAAGTAAATATATATATGGGTCGAAATTGACCCTAACACCATAGATGTTCCTATAGTTAATAATATTAAAATTAAAAAAATAAATAAAACACATTTATTTAAGAGATGTGTTCTAATACCCCTCAGTAATAGTCAGGTAACACAACAACCCTTTATTTATTTATATGATTCTCTTGAGGTTCATTTTACCATTTTTTAAATTTAAATCGAGGGGTATACTGACAAAGAAAAGGCCCAATGGGCCACACCAAAGATATTAAAACCAATATTTTCATGGATGAGGAAGCCTAACAAGGTAACCAAGAGATGAGAAACAAATTGGATGATAGATCATTGTTTTTAGTGTATTTTACAGCTGATTTAAGACATAAGAGATGGTAACAGAAAGCTAACACAGGAAGGTTCAATGGCACATTCAGGGAAATGAAGCTGAATCCCACCTTGTGTTTTAAAGGCAGGTGAAATAAGAGAAGAATGAAGAACGAGAGTATTTAAACGTTTCATAATAGAACATTTTAATCATCACCGTGCACACAATTATGTTGCAGTCACATATTTTGTAGGGTAACCACCCACTTCTTCCCTTTGGTCTGGTTCCTGACGAAGAAGACGAGAAGAGAAGGACACCAGAAGCCATTGTTATGAATCATATAAAGTAGATGAACTGAAATTGAAATCGGGGTTTTTGCAGATGACCCTACTTGAGGGGAAATGAGATAATCCTGTAATGCAGCAGGCGAAGAGTTGTTGTTGTTGTTGTTGTTGTTGTTGTTGTTGTTGTCTACCCTCCTACAGCTTTCCACACAACTTAAATCTAACAAAAGTCCTCTCAAACACAACTTGGTCCCCTGTAGCTGTTGTAGCCAACTGTTATATAACAATTAGCCATAATAATTCTGACCCTGATAAGTGTTTTTAATATTATAACTCTGGACTGGTTCTTTTTAGTGAGCTTGCATTCGATTATTAGGCCGTAGATTTTATTTCAGTGGGTGTGGCTTTACATTATATTCTCCAACACACTGTCTCATTATATTAATCACAGTTTGCAATGTTGCTCTTATTTAATTGCTTGATTATTTTTGCGTGTACTTCCCACGGCATTAAGCTGTGGGAAGTAACTCCGGCCGGCAACTCCGAGGATGCGCAGACAAATGAATTGTTTTGAATGAATTCGGACTTCGTCCCACCTCGCCGACTCTCGAGCGATGAACTGTGAACGCAGCGCACGCCGAACTCCACGCGCACACATCCGTGTTCCTGGTGCACGCGGCACAAAGGGGCCCAGCTGTGTGGGAAGTGATTACTAAAATTGCATCGTGGCAGCCTCTCCATCATTCAATACGTGACTGCGTTCCTTCTCTCTCTCTCTCTCTCTCTCTCTCCGTCCTCAGAAGGAAAGAAATAGAAACACAAAAGACTCCATTGCAGACGGACGTGTCCTCATTCCAACTGTTTGCGGCCATCTTTAATCTCCCTCATCCTCATGTCTCTGGTTTTACCCTCTGTGGCTGTCATCCTCTCTCTCTCTCTTTCTTTCTCTCTATTGTACGGTGATTACGATGCTTTCCTCCCAATTATGTATTTTTGGATTAAAGTCTTTCTGACACACGCGTGGCTTTTATCCCTCTGCTCCGTGGAAGGTTTTCCGGCAGCACTAATGTGACACTGAGGCAGGAAAAATGTGGACTTCAGCCATTTAAAAAAAATAATAAAAAAACACATGTTCATATTTTAATAATCACAGATCCACATGGAAATAAGTCCTCCTGCCCAGTGAGCGGATTTCCTGAAACACTCCTTTTAATGGAGTTAAGGAACATTTTATGACATTTCTTAATGGTAGTTTATTATATAATCTTTATTGTATACTATTCTATAATTTGTTTGACATCTTTATACTTCGACAACTGTGTGTGTTAATGACATTGGTTGTATACAATATTATTTTCCCTTCTTATAACATACGACTGACCGCACTATGACCTTTTTTATGACGTCATTTGAGAACGTGTATGGCAATTTGTTATTACGTACTATTAACGTACGACATTTTGTATAATATCTTTGTCATGTGACATTTACATTTCATGGTGCTGTTTTTATGACATTATGCATTATGGCAGACTGCTATAAATGTTTTTGGGGATTTTTCTAAGCGCGTCCTATACGTTTGACCTTTTCATGGCATACTAATATTATAATATTATTAAATATAATATTTTTATTAGAATATTTTTCTTGAATTGGACCTTTTAACATTTTTTTGTGACATACACTGTACGGCAACTACACTGGGACATTTTATGACAAACTACATAATGATGTTTCTATCATAAGTATAAGGCATACTATTCTGACATTTTTCTATGATATAATAGAATTTGACATTTCCATGACATACTATATATTATGACATTTTTATGACTACTAAACTATTTTTTTTTTTATATACTGACCAAGAATTTAGCGACTTATTTAGGACCATCAGGTAAAAAGTGAGAAACATATTCCAATATATTATATTTATTCATTATTGTAATTGATTCCCATGCGTGCTGCTAAGAGCAGTGGATCAGCTGAACTCTCCCTCGGCGGAACCGCCGAGATTCATACAAATAAATGCACGACGATGTGGAAAATATAAAAAACTTATGTTGATATCATCCACACAAAATCCTTTTGAGTTGAGCTCCGCTGTACGAAACCATGTTTATTAAATGTGATATCGTCTCCCGTCGTCTAGCTCGGTGACCTCTCTGATCACTTCTTTATCGGTTTAATGCTTTTTCCTCAAACACTTTTCAATTCTTCTCCACTAAAGTATATTTTCTTCATTCGTGCCCACACAGCTCAGCAGCCCACCGCCAACACAAGCCAACCGCTTGTCCCACTTCTCCACAGGAAATGTATGAAGGTCATGCAAATACTTTTTTTTTTTTTTTATGCTATAAAGATAAGTTATATTTTAAAGAATATATTTCGTACATCCTCCAAGATATTTGGTCTTAAAACATGAAGCAAAGAAAAATAACTTTGTATTTTTATTTTGGGAAATGACAAGATAAGACCTATAGAACAAAAAAGGTATAAAAATGGAGAAACACATGATGGTATGACAGAAGTATGGAATAGATTTTTAAAGAAAAAGTGCACAATTTCAGAAAAAAAACAGGTATTAAATAAACAATCTTTTTTTTTTTTAAACTGAGGCAGGTTTAACAAGACGTTCCTGAATAAAACGGAACAGAATATAATGATGGACGGGTCATCCTCAAGTCAGCTGTTCGGTAACGAGCGCACAGCAGAACCAGACGAGTTCATTCTGGTCCTCCGGCTTTCGTCTCAAATCCAAAGTTTGTTGGAGAAATAAAGTGCACGAGGACTTTAGTGGAAGTCGATGTTTACAAAGTCACCTGCAGAGACGTTGAACATCTGAAACATTGTGAAAATGAAGAAAAATTAAAGTTGCTGAGAACATCGTAAGACATTTTCTTTGCTCTATTCACAGCTTTTTTGGATCACTTTCAGAAAACCAATCAGTACAAAATAAGTGAAGAAAAAAGAAAACACAAAAGGTTTGAAAAATGACACAGGTGTAACTGTTATAGCTTACGCACATCGAATAAACAAATACAAAACATTGCACATAAGAATAGAGAAAGAAATAATCATATTTTGTCTATAAAGTGTAGAAGAAGTGTAGCTTACTATCTGATGGACTCTCGAGTCATTTGATGGTGAACGTGGACCAAAATACTTTACCAGACAAAAGTGGATTCAATTATTTTCCCAGTATTGTGAAGGAATGCTTCAACATTTTGGGAGTTTGACCCCTCATGTTTGTGCACATGCGTCTCCCCCTAAAACCACCAACTGTTGTATTTATTCATTTTAATCTGTCCACAAACAGAAACACAACAACATGTTTGTGAGCTCTAGAGGAGCTTTTTATGCTGAACTCGGCTAAATGCCTTCTACTGAGCCCCATATTAAATTATTCCTTTAAATTGCCATCTTTCCACATATCCAGCTGTATATTAGTGTTATTTGCTCTATTCTGGAGTGATAGTATATTACTCGTAAAATAGTTTTTTTTAGATTAAATAAGACAACTGAGTTCTAACTTAAGTCAGAAAAGGCTTATAAGCAGCTAAATGCCTCCTTCATTTTATTAAGATGGTGTTTACCAACAAAAATAAACGATGGTACACAGTAAAGTGAGCGGGTTCATTATTTGACCATCCGGGAGCGAAGACGCCTCTTAATGATCTGATGGTCGCCCTCTTTCTCCTCCGGCTCCCTGCTGATGATCTACAACAACAAAAGAACTCATTGTTAAACAAAAAAATTGCAGGCTTGTTATAAACAAATATTAAAACAGATATTATTCGATCATGAATTCAGAGCATCGGCCAATGTTATTAATAAAGTGCCTCGACACTCGAGTCTTGCAATTCAGTCACAACTGATATCATAGAAAATAAAAAATAAAAAAAGTCTGTATAATTTTCCATTAAAAATGTACACTGACATTTTTAAGTATAATGTCATAAAAAGTAGAGAATGGGATTAAAATGTCAGTTTGTATTATATTTTGCAGTATCGCTTTAAAGTCACAAAAAAAAGAATCATAGTAGTCTTTTCTAAAAAGTCATATCGAGAGTCAAATGTCATATGTTTTATAATATTCTCTATACGATGACTTTATTCCTTAAAATGTTATAGTACGTCATTAAAAAGTCAATGTCGCAGTCTGGTTGTCATTAAAAATGGATTTACGTGAAATACTATGATATGACTCCTGAGATTATAACCTTTTCGTGGCAAACTGTACTATGATTTTTATTCCATAAAAGATGTCACAGAATATCTGAAAATTGCATTTTGAATGCCTCCTCTTGACTTCAATTCCATAAAGAATTAATAGAATAGTATTTCATGAAAAACATCATTACACATCAAAGTATGTCAACTAAAACTATGATGAAATGAGGTCAGACGTTATGAAACATTAATGGTGGGGATATCAAACATAAAATACACATAATTAATGAGAAAAAACCTTCCCTTTTTAAAGCTTACTTAAATAAAGTTATCTTTATTTCTGTCTCAATCCAGTATGATGCATAGCGTATGCATTTGGCTTATCTTATGTACTAATAATAATAATAAGAATTATTGTTTAGGCTAAACTAGATTGACTAATAGTCAATATGGTCTAATGAAAAAGGAAATTTGATTCTTAAAATCAACGAATAAACTGATGCA